>NC_135077.1:30300000-30537723 GCF_051107435.1 Chaetodon auriga | reverse complement strand
AACATCAATTCTTGCATGTTTTTGAAGGACAGCATGGTTTATTTTGAATTCGTGTTGAGTTAGTGTGAAAAGTGCAGTATATGTTCATTTTGTGCTTTTCTCGCTCAAATAGCGTTATTCCGACCTGAAAATGACAGAATATGAGTATTTTAGATTCATTTGTATTTATTTGTCAAACTGTCTGAGAATGACATTTCCACTTTAGAAACATCAATTCTTGCATGTTTTTGAAGGACAGCATGGTTTATTTTGAATTCGTGTTGAGTTAGTGTGAAAAGTGCAGTATATGTTCATTTTGTGCTTTTCTCGCTCAAATAGCGTTATTCCGACCTGAAAATGACAGAATATGAGTATTTTAGATTCATTTGTATTTATTTGTCAAACTGTCTGAGAATGACATTTCCACTTTAGAAACATCAATTCTTGCATGTTTTTGAAGGCCAGGGTGGTTTATTTTGAATTCGTGTTGAGTTAGTGTGAAAAGTGCAGTATATGTTCATTTTGTGCTTTTCTCGCTCAAATAGCGTTATTCCGACCTGAAAATGACAGAATATGAGTATTTTAGATTCATTTGTATTTATTTGTCAAACTGTCATAGAATGACATTTCCACTTTAGAAACATCAATTCTTGCATGTTTTTGAAGGACAGCATGGTTTATTTTGAATTCGTGTTGAGTTAGTGTGAAAAGTGCAGTATATGTTCATTTTGTGCTTTTCTCGCTCAAATAGCGTTATTCCGACCTGAAAATGACAGAATATGAGTATTTTAGATTAATTTGTATTTATTTGTCAAACTGTCATAGAATGACATTTCCACTTTAGAAACATCAATTCTTGCATGTTTTTGAAGGACAGCATGGTTTATTTTGAATTCGTGTTGAGTTAGTGTGAAAAGTGCAGTATATGTTCATTTTGTGCTTTTCTCGCTCAAATAGCGTTATTTTGACCTGAAAATGACAGAATATGAGTATTTTAGATTCATTTGTATTTATTTGTCAAACTGTCTGAGAATGACATTTCCACTTTAGAAACATCAATTCTTGCATGTTTTTGAAGGACAGCATGGTTTATTTTGAATTCGTGTTGAGTTAGTGTGAAAAGTGCAGTATATGTTCATTTTGTGCTTTTCTCGCTCAAATAGCGTTATTCCGACCTGAAAATGACAGAATATGAGTATTTTAGATTCATTTGTATTTATTTGTCAAACTGTCTGAGAATGACATTTCCACTTTAGAAACATCAATTCTTGCATGTTTTTGAAGGACAGCATGGTTTATTTTGAATTCGTGTTGAGTTAGTGTGAAAAGTGCAGTATATGTTCATTTTGTGCTTTTCTCGCTCAAATAGCGTTATTCCGACCTGAAAATGACAGAATATGAGTATTTTAGATTCATTTGTATTTATTTGTCAAACTGTCTGAGAATGACATTTCCACTTTAGAAACATCAATTCTTGCATGTTTTTGAAGGCCAGGGTGGTTTATTTTGAATTCGTGTTGAGTTAGTGTGAAAAGTGCAGTATATGTTCATTTTGTGCTTTTCTCGCTCAAATAGCGTTATTCCGACCTGAAAATGACAGAATATGAGTATTTTAGATTCATTTGTATTTATTTGTCAAACTGTCTGAGAATGACATTTCCACTTTAGAAACATCAATTCTTGCATGTTTTTGAAGGCCAGGGTGGTTTATTTTGAATTCGTGTTGAGTTAGTGTGAAAAGTGCAGTATATGTTCATTTTGTGCTTTTCTCGCTCAAATAGCGTTATTCCGACCTGAAAATGACAGAATATGAGTATTTTAGATTCATTTGTATTTATTTGTCAAACTGTCATAGAATGACATTTCCACTTTAGAAACATCAATTCTTGCATGTTTTTGAAGGACAGCATGGTTTATTTTGAATTCGTGTTGAGTTAGTGTGAAAAGTGCAGTATATGTTCATTTTGTGCTTTTCTCGCTCAAATAGCGTTATTCCGACCTGAAAATGACAGAATATGAGTATTTTAGATTCATTTGTATTTATTTGTCAAACTGTCATAGAATGACATTTCCACTTTAGAAACATCAATTCTTGCATGTTTTTGAAGGACAGCATGGTTTATTTTGAATTCGTGTTGAGTTAGTGTGAAAAGTGCAGTATATGTTCATTTTGTGCTTTTCTCGCTCAAATAGCGTTATTCCGACCTGAAAATGACAGAATATGAGTATTTTAGATTCATTTGTATTTATTTGTCAAACTGTCATAGAATGACATTTCCACTTTAGAAACATCAATTCTTGCATGTTTTTGAAGGACAGCATGGTTTATTTTGAATTCGTGTTGAGTTAGTGTGAAAAGTGCAGTATATGTTCATTTTGTGCTTTTCTCGCTCAAATAGCGTTATTCCGACCTGAAAATGACAGAATATGAGTATTTTAGATTCATTTGTATTTATTTGTCAAACTGTCTGAGAATGACATTTCCACTTTAGAAACATCAATTCTTGCATGTTTTTGAAGGACAGCATGGTTTATTTTGAATTCGTGTTGAGTTAGTGTGAAAAGTGCAGTATATGTTCATTTTGTGCTTTTCTCGCTCAAATAGCGTTATTCCGACCTGAAAATGACAGAATATGAGTATTTTAGATTCATTTGTATTTATTTGTCAAACTGTCTGAGAATGACATTTCCACTTTAGAAACATCAATTCTTGCATGTTTTTGAAGGACAGCATGGTTTATTTTGAATTCGTGTTGAGTTAGTGTGAAAAGTGCAGTATATGTTCATTTTGTGCTTTTCTCGCTCAAATAGCGTTATTCCGACCTGAAAATGACAGAATATGAGTATTTTAGATTCATTTGTATTTATTTGTCAAACTGTCATAGAATGACATTTCCACTTTAGAAACATCAATTCTTGCATGTTTTTGAAGGACAGCATGGTTTATTTTGAATTCGTGTTGAGTTAGTGTGAAAAGTGCAGTATATGTTCATTTTGTGCTTTTCTCGCTCAAATAGCGTTATTCCGACCTGAAAATGACAGAATATGAGTATTTTAGATTCATTTGTATTTATTTGTCAAACTGTCATAGAATGACATTTCCACTTTAGAAACATCAATTCTTGCATGTTTTTGAAGGACAGCATGGTTTATTTTGAATTCGTGTTGAGTTAGTGTGAAAAGTGCAGTATATGTTCATTTTGTGCTTTTCTCGCTCAAATAGCGTTATTCCGACCTGAAAATGACAGAATATGAGTATTTTAGATTCATTTGTATTTATTTGTCAAACTGTCTGAGAATGACATTTCCACTTTAGAAACATCAATTCTTGCATGTTTTTGAAGGACAGCATGGTTTATTTTGAATTCGTGTTGAGTTAGTGTGAAAAGTGCAGTATATGTTCATTTTGTGCTTTTCTCGCTCAAATAGCGTTATTCCGACCTGAAAATGACAGAATATGAGTATTTTAGATTCATTTGTATTTATTTGTCAAACTGTCTGAGAATGACATTTCCACTTTAGAAACATCAATTCTTGCATGTTTTTGAAGGACAGCATGGTTTATTTTGAATTCGTGTTGAATTAGTGTGAAAAGTGCAGTATATGTTCATTTTGTGCTTTTCTCGCTCAAATAGCGTTATTCCGACCTGAAAATGACAGAATATGAGTATTTTAGATTCATTTGTATTTATTTGTCAAACTGTCATAGAATGACATTTCCACTTTAGAAACATCAATTCTTGCATGTTTTTGAAGGACAGCATGGTTTATTTTGAATTCGTGTTGAGTTAGTGTGAAAAGTGCAGTATATGTTCATTTTGTGCTTTTCTCGCTCAAATAGCGTTATTCCGACCTGAAAATGACAGAATATGAGTATTTTAGATTCATTTGTATTTATTTGTCAAACTGTCATAGAATGACATTTCCACTTTAGAAACATCAATTCTTGCATGTTTTTGAAGGACAGCATGGTTTATTTTGAATTCGTGTTGAGTTAGTGTGAAAAGTGCAGTATATGTTCATTTTGTGCTTTTCTCGCTCAAATAGCGTTATTCCGACCTGAAAATGACAGAATATGAGTATTTTAGATTCATTTGTATTTATTTGTCAAACTGTCTGAGAATGACATTTCCACTTTAGAAACATCAATTCTTGCATGTTTTTGAAGGACAGCATGGTTTATTTTGAATTCGTGTTGAGTTAGTGTGAAAAGTGCAGTATATGTTCATTTTGTGCTTTTCTCGCTCAAATAGCGTTATTCCGACCTGAAAATGACAGAATATGAGTATTTTAGATTCATTTGTATTTATTTGTCAAACTGTCTGAGAATGACATTTCCACTTTAGAAACATCAATTCTTGCATGTTTTTGAAGGACAGCATGGTTTATTTTGAATTCGTGTTGAATTAGTGTGAAAAGTGCAGTATATGTTCATTTTGTGCTTTTCTCGCTCAAATAGCGTTATTCCGACCTGAAAATGACAGAATATGAGTATTTTAGATTCATTTGTATTTATTTGTCAAACTGTCATAGAATGACATTTCCACTTTAGAAACATCAATTCTTGCATGTTTTTGAAGGACAGCATGGTTTATTTTGAATTCGTGTTGAGTTAGTGTGAAAAGTGCAGTATATGTTCATTTTGTGCTTTTCTCGCTCAAATAGCGTTATTCCGACCTGAAAATGACAGAATATGAGTATTTTAGATTCATTTGTATTTATTTGTCAAACTGTCATAGAATGACATTTCCACTTTAGAAACATCAATTCTTGCATGTTTTTGAAGGACAGCATGGTTTATTTTGAATTCGTGTTGAGTTAGTGTGAAAAGTGCAGTATATGTTCATTTTGTGCTTTTCTCGCTCAAATAGCGTTATTCCGACCTGAAAATGACAGAATATGAGTATTTTAGATTCATTTGTATTTATTTGTCAAACTGTCTGAGAATGACATTTCCACTTTAGAAACATCAATTCTTGCATGTTTTTGAAGGACAGCATGGTTTATTTTGAATTCGTGTTGAGTTAGTGTGAAAAGTGCAGTATATGTTCATTTTGTGCTTTTCTCGCTCAAATAGCGTTATTCCGACCTGAAAATGACAGAATATGAGTATTTTAGATTCATTTGTATTTATTTGTCAAACTGTCTGAGAATGACATTTCCACTTTAGAAACATCAATTCTTGCATGTTTTTGAAGGACAGCATGGTTTATTTTGAATTCGTGTTGAGTTAGTGTGAAAAGTGCAGTATATGTTCATTTTGTGCTTTTCTCGCTCAAATAGCGTTATTTTGACCTGAAAATGACAGAATATGAGTATTTTAGATTCATTTGTATTTATTTGTCAAACTGTCATAGAATGACATTTCCACTTTAGAAACATCAATTCTTGCATGTTTTTGAAGGACAGCATGGTTTATTTTGAATTCGTGTTGAGTTAGTGTGAAAAGTGCAGTATATGTTCATTTTGTGCTTTTCTCGCTCAAATAGCGTTATTCCGACCTGAAAATGACAGAATATGAGTATTTTAGATTCATTTGTATTTATTTGTCAAACTGTCTGAGAATGACATTTCCACTTTAGAAACATCAATTCTTGCATGTTTTTGAAGGACAGCATGGTTTATTTTGAATTCGTGTTGAGTTAGTGTGAAAAGTGCAGTATATGTTCATTTTGTGCTTTTCTCGCTCAAATAGCGTTATTCCGACCTGAAAATGACAGAATATGAGTATTTTAGATTCATTTGTATTTATTTGTCAAACTGTCTGAGAATGACATTTCCACTTTAGAAACATCAATTCTTGCATGTTTTTGAAGGCCAGGGTGGTTTATTTTGAATTCGTGTTGAGTTAGTGTGAAAAGTGCAGTATATGTTCATTTTGTGCTTTTCTCGCTCAAATAGCGTTATTCCGACCTGAAAATGACAGAATATGAGTATTTTAGATTCATTTGTATTTATTTGTCAAACTGTCATAGAATGACATTTCCACTTTAGAAACATCAATTCTTGCATGTTTTTGAAGGACAGCATGGTTTATTTTGAATTCGTGTTGAGTTAGTGTGAAAAGTGCAGTATATGTTCATTTTGTGCTTTTCTCGCTCAAATAGCGTTATTCCGACCTGAAAATGACAGAATATGAGTATTTTAGATTCATTTGTATTTATTTGTCAAACTGTCATAGAATGACATTTCCACTTTAGAAACATCAATTCTTGCATGTTTTTGAAGGACAGCATGGTTTATTTTGAATTCGTGTTGAGTTAGTGTGAAAAGTGCAGTATATGTTCATTTTGTGCTTTTCTCGCTCAAATAGCGTTATTCCGACCTGAAAATGACAGAATATGAGTATTTTAGATTCATTTGTATTTATTTGTCAAACTGTCTGAGAATGACATTTCCACTTTAGAAACATCAATTCTTGCATGTTTTTGAAGGACAGCATGGTTTATTTTGAATTCGTGTTGAGTTAGTGTGAAAAGTGCAGTATATGTTCATTTTGTGCTTTTCTCGCTCAAATAGCGTTATTCCGACCTGAAAATGACAGAATATGAGTATTTTAGATTCATTTGTATTTATTTGTCAAACTGTCTGAGAATGACATTTCCACTTTAGAAACATCAATTCTTGCATGTTTTTGAAGGCCAGGGTGGTTTATTTTGAATTCGTGTTGAGTTAGTGTGAAAAGTGCAGTATATGTTCATTTTGTGCTTTTCTCGCTCAAATAGCGTTATTCCGACCTGAAAATGACAGAATATGAGTATTTTAGATTCATTTGTATTTATTTGTCAAACTGTCATAGAATGACATTTCCACTTTAGAAACATCAATTCTTGCATGTTTTTGAAGGACAGCATGGTTTATTTTGAATTCGTGTTGAGTTAGTGTGAAAAGTGCAGTATATGTTCATTTTGTGCTTTTCTCGCTCAAATAGCGTTATTCCGACCTGAAAATGACAGAATATGAGTATTTTAGATTAATTTGTATTTATTTGTCAAACTGTCATAGAATGACATTTCCACTTTAGAAACATCAATTCTTGCATGTTTTTGAAGGACAGCATGGTTTATTTTGAATTCGTGTTGAGTTAGTGTGAAAAGTGCAGTATATGTTCATTTTGTGCTTTTCTCGCTCAAATAGCGTTATTTTGACCTGAAAATGACAGAATATGAGTATTTTAGATTCATTTGTATTTATTTGTCAAACTGTCTGAGAATGACATTTCCACTTTAGAAACATCAATTCTTGCATGTTTTTGAAGGACAGCATGGTTTATTTTGAATTCGTGTTGAGTTAGTGTGAAAAGTGCAGTATATGTTCATTTTGTGCTTTTCTCGCTCAAATAGCGTTATTCCGACCTGAAAATGACAGAATATGAGTATTTTAGATTCATTTGTATTTATTTGTCAAACTGTCTGAGAATGACATTTCCACTTTAGAAACATCAATTCTTGCATGTTTTTGAAGGACAGCATGGTTTATTTTGAATTCGTGTTGAGTTAGTGTGAAAAGTGCAGTATATGTTCATTTTGTGCTTTTCTCGCTCAAATAGCGTTATTCCGACCTGAAAATGACAGAATATGAGTATTTTAGATTCATTTGTATTTATTTGTCAAACTGTCTGAGAATGACATTTCCACTTTAGAAACATCAATTCTTGCATGTTTTTGAAGGCCAGGGTGGTTTATTTTGAATTCGTGTTGAGTTAGTGTGAAAAGTGCAGTATATGTTCATTTTGTGCTTTTCTCGCTCAAATAGCGTTATTCCGACCTGAAAATGACAGAATATGAGTATTTTAGATTCATTTGTATTTATTTGTCAAACTGTCTGAGAATGACATTTCCACTTTAGAAACATCAATTCTTGCATGTTTTTGAAGGCCAGGGTGGTTTATTTTGAATTCGTGTTGAGTTAGTGTGAAAAGTGCAGTATATGTTCATTTTGTGCTTTTCTCGCTCAAATAGCGTTATTCCGACCTGAAAATGACAGAATATGAGTATTTTAGATTCATTTGTATTTATTTGTCAAACTGTCATAGAATGACATTTCCACTTTAGAAACATCAATTCTTGC
Source organism: Chaetodon auriga (assembly GCF_051107435.1). Taxonomy (NCBI): domain Eukaryota; kingdom Metazoa; phylum Chordata; class Actinopteri; order Chaetodontiformes; family Chaetodontidae; genus Chaetodon; species Chaetodon auriga. The sequence goes on along the minus strand of NC_135077.1, from coordinate 30,529,674 downwards.
ATGTTTTTGAAGGACAGCATGGTTTATTTTGAATTCGTGTTGAGTTAGTGTGAAAAGTGCAGTATATGTTCATTTTGTGCTTTTCTCGCTCAAATAGCGTTATTCCGACCTGAAAATGACAGAATATGAGTATTTTAGATTCATTTGTATTTATTTGTCAAACTGTCATAGAATGACATTTCCACTTTAGAAACATCAATTCTTGCATGTTTTTGAAGGACAGCATGGTTTATTTTGAATTCGTGTTGAGTTAGTGTGAAAAGTGCAGTATATGTTCATTTTGTGCTTTTCTCGCTCAAATAGCGTTATTCCGACCTGAAAATGACAGAATATGAGTATTTTAGATTCATTTGTATTTATTTGTCAAACTGTCATAGAATGACATTTCCACTTTAGAAACATCAATTCTTGCATGTTTTTGAAGGACAGCATGGTTTATTTTGAATTCGTGTTGAGTTAGTGTGAAAAGTGCAGTATATGTTCATTTTGTGCTTTTCTCGCTCAAATAGCGTTATTCCGACCTGAAAATGACAGAATATGAGTATTTTAGATTCATTTGTATTTATTTGTCAAACTGTCTGAGAATGACATTTCCACTTTAGAAACATCAATTCTTGCATGTTTTTGAAGGACAGCATGGTTTATTTTGAATTCGTGTTGAGTTAGTGTGAAAAGTGCAGTATATGTTCATTTTGTGCTTTTCTCGCTCAAATAGCGTTATTCCGACCTGAAAATGACAGAATATGAGTATTTTAGATTCATTTGTATTTATTTGTCAAACTGTCTGAGAATGACATTTCCACTTTAGAAACATCAATTCTTGCATGTTTTTGAAGGACAGCATGGTTTATTTTGAATTCGTGTTGAGTTAGTGTGAAAAGTGCAGTATATGTTCATTTTGTGCTTTTCTCGCTCAAATAGCGTTATTCCGACCTGAAAATGACAGAATATGAGTATTTTAGATTCATTTGTATTTATTTGTCAAACTGTCATAGAATGACATTTCCACTTTAGAAACATCAATTCTTGCATGTTTTTGAAGGACAGCATGGTTTATTTTGAATTCGTGTTGAGTTAGTGTGAAAAGTGCAGTATATGTTCATTTTGTGCTTTTCTCGCTCAAATAGCGTTATTCCGACCTGAAAATGACAGAATATGAGTATTTTAGATTCATTTGTATTTATTTGTCAAACTGTCATAGAATGACATTTCCACTTTAGAAACATCAATTCTTGCATGTTTTTGAAGGACAGCATGGTTTATTTTGAATTCGTGTTGAGTTAGTGTGAAAAGTGCAGTATATGTTCATTTTGTGCTTTTCTCGCTCAAATAGCGTTATTCCGACCTGAAAATGACAGAATATGAGTATTTTAGATTCATTTGTATTTATTTGTCAAACTGTCTGAGAATGACATTTCCACTTTAGAAACATCAATTCTTGCATGTTTTTGAAGGACAGCATGGTTTATTTTGAATTCGTGTTGAGTTAGTGTGAAAAGTGCAGTATATGTTCATTTTGTGCTTTTCTCGCTCAAATAGCGTTATTCCGACCTGAAAATGACAGAATATGAGTATTTTAGATTCATTTGTATTTATTTGTCAAACTGTCATAGAATGACATTTCCACTTTAGAAACATCAATTCTTGCATGTTTTTGAAGGACAGCATGGTTTATTTTGAATTCGTGTTGAGTTAGTGTGAAAAGTGCAGTATATGTTCATTTTGTGCTTTTCTCGCTCAAATAGCGTTATTCCGACCTGAAAATGACAGAATATGAGTATTTTAGATTCATTTGTATTTATTTGTCAAACTGTCATGAGAATGACATTTCCACTTTAGAAACATCAATTCTTGCATGTTTTTGAAGGACAGCATGGTTTATTTTGAATTCGTGTTGAGTTAGTGTGAAAAGTGCAGTATATGTTCATTTTGTGCTTTTCTCGCTCAAATAGCGTTATTCCGACCTGAAAATGACAGAATATGAGTATTTTAGATTCATTTGTATTTATTTGTCAAACTGTCATAGAATGACATTTCCACTTTAGAAACATCAATTCTTGCATGTTTTTGAAGGACAGCATGGTTTATTTTGAATTCGTGTTGAGTTAGTGTGAAAAGTGCAGTATATGTTCATTTTGTGCTTTTCTCGCTCAAATAGCGTTATTCCGACCTGAAAATGACAGAATATGAGTATTTTAGATTCATTTGTATTTATTTGTCAAACTGTCATAGAATGACATTTCCACTTTAGAAACATCAATTCTTGCATGTTTTTGAAGGACAGCATGGTTTATTTTGAATTCGTGTTGAGTTAGTGTGAAAAGTGCAGTATATGTTCATTTTGTGCTTTTCTCGCTCAAATAGCGTTATTCCGACCTGAAAATGACAGAATATGAGTATTTTAGATTCATTTGTATTTATTTGTCAAACTGTCATAGAATGACATTTCCACTTTAGAAACATCAATTCTTGCATGTTTTTGAAGGACAGCATGGTTTATTTTGAATTCGTGTTGAGTTAGTGTGAAAAGTGCAGTATATGTTCATTTTGTGCTTTTCTCGCTCAAATAGCGTTATTCCGACCTGAAAATGACAGAATATGAGTATTTTAGATTCATTTGTATTTATTTGTCAAACTGTCATAGAATGACATTTCCACTTTAGAAACATCAATTCTTGCATGTTTTTGAAGGACAGCATGGTTTATTTTGAATTCGTGTTGAGTTAGTGTGAAAAGTGCAGTATATGTTCATTTTGTGCTTTTCTCGCTCAAATAGCGTTATTCCGACCTGAAAATGACAGAATATGAGTATTTTAGATTCATTTGTATTTATTTGTCAAACTGTCATAGAATGACATTTCCACTTTAGAAACATCAATTCTTGCATGTTTTTGAAGGACAGCATGGTTTATTTTGAATTCGTGTTGAGTTAGTGTGAAAAGTGCAGTATATGTTCATTTTGTGCTTTTCTCGCTCAAATAGCGTTATTCCGACCTGAAAATGACAGAATATGAGTATTTTAGATTCATTTGTATTTATTTGTCAAACTGTCATAGAATGACATTTCCACTTTAGAAACATCAATTCTTGCATGTTTTTGAAGGACAGCATGGTTTATTTTGAATTCGTGTTGAGTTAGTGTGAAAAGTGCAGTATATGTTCATTTTGTGCTTTTCTCGCTCAAATAGCGTTATTCCGACCTGAAAATGACAGAATATGAGTATTTTAGATTCATTTGTATTTATTTGTCAAACTGTCATAGAATGACATTTCCACTTTAGAAACATCAATTCTTGCATGTTTTTGAAGGACAGCATGGTTTATTTTGAATTCGTGTTGAGTTAGTGTGAAAAGTGCAGTATATGTTCATTTTGTGCTTTTCTCGCTCAAATAGCGTTATTCCGACCTGAAAATGACAGAATATGAGTATTTTAGATTCATTTGTATTTATTTGTCAAACTGTCATGAGAATGACATTTCCACTTTAGAAACATCAATTCTTGCATGTTTTTGAAGGACAGCATGGTTTATTTTGAATTCGTGTTGAGTTAGTGTGAAAAGTGCAGTATATGTTCATTTTGTGCTTTTCTCGCTCAAATAGCGTTATTCCGACCTGAAAATGACAGAATATGAGTATTTTAGATTCATTTGTATTTATTTGTCAAACTGTCATAGAATGACATTTCCACTTTAGAAACATCAATTCTTGCATGTTTTTGAAGGACAGCATGGTTTATTTTGAATTCGTGTTGAGTTAGTGTGAAAAGTGCAGTATATGTTCATTTTGTGCTTTTCTCGCTCAAATAGCGTTATTCCGACCTGAAAATGACAGAATATGAGTATTTTAGATTCATTTGTATTTATTTGTCAAACTGTCATAGAATGACATTTCCACTTTAGAAACATCAATTCTTGCATGTTTTTGAAGGACAGCATGGTTTATTTTGAATTCGTGTTGAGTTAGTGTGAAAAGTGCAGTATATGTTCATTTTGTGCTTTTCTCGCTCAAATAGCGTTATTCCGACCTGAAAATGACAGAATATGAGTATTTTAGATTCATTTGTATTTATTTGTCAAACTGTCATAGAATGACATTTCCACTTTAGAAACATCAATTCTTGCATGTTTTTGAAGGACAGCATGGTTTATTTTGAATTCGTGTTGAGTTAGTGTGAAAAGTGCAGTATATGTTCATTTTGTGCTTTTCTCGCTCAAATAGCGTTATTCCGACCTGAAAATGACAGAATATGAGTATTTTAGATTCATTTGTATTTATTTGTCAAACTGTCATAGAATGACATTTCCACTTTAGAAACATCAATTCTTGCATGTTTTTGAAGGACAGCATGGTTTATTTTGAATTCGTGTTGAGTTAGTGTGAAAAGTGCAGTATATGTTCATTTTGTGCTTTTCTCGCTCAAATAGCGTTATTCCGACCTGAAAATGACAGAATATGAGTATTTTAGATTCATTTGTATTTATTTGTCAAACTGTCATAGAATGACATTTCCACTTTAGAAACATCAATTCTTGCATGTTTTTGAAGGACAGCATGGTTTATTTTGAATTCGTGTTGAGTTAGTGTGAAAAGTGCAGTATATGTTCATTTTGTGCTTTTCTCGCTCAAATAGCGTTATTCCGACCTGAAAATGACAGAATATGAGTATTTTAGATTCATTTGTATTTATTTGTCAAACTGTCATAGAATGACATTTCCACTTTAGAAACATCAATTCTTGCATGTTTTTGAAGGACAGCATGGTTTATTTTGAATTCGTGTTGAGTTAGTGTGAAAAGTGCAGTATATGTTCATTTTGTGCTTTTCTCGCTCAAATAGCGTTATTCCGACCTGAAAATGACAGAATATGAGTATTTTAGATTCATTTGTATTTATTTGTCAAACTGTCATAGAATGACATTTCCACTTTAGAAACATCAATTCTTGCATGTTTTTGAAGGACAGCATGGTTTATTTTGAATTCGTGTTGAGTTAGTGTGAAAAGTGCAGTATATGTTCATTTTGTGCTTTTCTCGCTCAAATAGCGTTATTCCGACCTGAAAATGACAGAATATGAGTATTTTAGATTCATTTGTATTTATTTGTCAAACTGTCATAGAATGACATTTCCACTTTAGAAACATCAATTCTTGCATGTTTTTGAAGGACAGCATGGTTTATTTTGAATTCGTGTTGAGTTAGTGTGAAAAGTGCAGTATATGTTCATTTTGTGCTTTTCTCGCTCAAATAGCGTTATTCCGACCTGAAAATGACAGAATATGAGTATTTTAGATTCATTTGTATTTATTTGTCAAACTGTCATAGAATGACATTTCCACTTTAGAAACATCAATTCTTGCATGTTTTTGAAGGACAGCATGGTTTATTTTGAATTCGTGTTGAGTTAGTGTGAAAAGTGCAGTATATGTTCATTTTGTGCTTTTCTCGCTCAAATAGCGTTATTCCGACCTGAAAATGACAGAATATGAGTATTTTAGATTCATTTGTATTTATTTGTCAAACTGTCATAGAATGACATTTCCACTTTAGAAACATCAATTCTTGCATGTTTTTGAAGGACAGCATGGTTTATTTTGAATTCGTGTTGAGTTAGTGTGAAAAGTGCAGTATATGTTCATTTTGTGCTTTTCTCGCTCAAATAGCGTTATTCCGACCTGAAAATGACAGAATATGAGTATTTTAGATTCATTTGTATTTATTTGTCAAACTGTCATAGAATGACATTTCCACTTTAGAAACATCAATTCTTGCATGTTTTTGAAGGACAGCATGGTTTATTTTGAATTCGTGTTGAGTTAGTGTGAAAAGTGCAGTATATGTTCATTTTGTGCTTTTCTCGCTCAAATAGCGTTATTCCGACCTGAAAATGACAGAATATGAGTATTTTAGATTCATTTGTATTTATTTGTCAAACTGTCATAGAATGACATTTCCACTTTAGAAACATCAATTCTTGCATGTTTTTGAAGGACAGCATGGTTTATTTTGAATTCGTGTTGAGTTAGTGTGAAAAGTGCAGTATATGTTCATTTTGTGCTTTTCTCGCTCAAATAGCGTTATTCCGACCTGAAAATGACAGAATATGAGTATTTTAGATTCATTTGTATTTATTTGTCAAACTGTCATAGAATGACATTTCCACTTTAGAAACATCAATTCTTGCATGTTTTTGAAGGACAGCATGGTTTATTTTGAATTCGTGTTGAGTTAGTGTGAAAAGTGCAGTATATGTTCATTTTGTGCTTTTCTCGCTCAAATAGCGTTATTCCGACCTGAAAATGACAGAATATGAGTATTTTAGATTCATTTGTATTTATTTGTCAAACTGTCATAGAATGACATTTCCACTTTAGAAACATCAATTCTTGCATGTTTTTGAAGGACAGCATGGTTTATTTTGAATTCGTGTTGAGTTAGTGTGAAAAGTGCAGTATATGTTCATTTTGTGCTTTTCTCGCTCAAATAGCGTTATTCCGACCTGAAAATGACAGAATATGAGTATTTTAGATTCATTTGTATTTATTTGTCAAACTGTCATAGAATGACATTTCCACTTTAGAAACATCAATTCTTGCATGTTTTTGAAGGACAGCATGGTTTATTTTGAATTCGTGTTGAGTTAGTGTGAAAAGTGCAGTATATGTTCATTTTGTGCTTTTCTCGCTCAAATAGCGTTATTCCGACCTGAAAATGACAGAATATGAGTATTTTAGATTCATTTGTATTTATTTGTCAAACTGTCATAGAATGACATTTCCACTTTAGAAACATCAATTCTTGCATGTTTTTGAAGGACAGCATGGTTTATTTTGAATTCGTGTTGAGTTAGTGTGAAAAGTGCAGTATATGTTCATTTTGTGCTTTTCTCGCTCAAATAGCGTTATTCCGACCTGAAAATGACAGAATATGAGTATTTTAGATTCATTTGTATTTATTTGTCAAACTGTCTGAGAATGACATTTCCACTTTAGAAACATCAATTCTTGCATGTTTTTGAAGGACAGCATGGTTTATTTTGAATTCGTGTTGAGTTAGTGTGAAAAGTGCAGTATATGTTCATTTTGTGCTTTTCTCGCTCAAATAGCGTTATTTTGACCTGAAAATGACAGAATATGAGTATTTTAGATTCATTTGTATTTATTTGTCAAACTGTCTGAGAATGACATTTCCACTTTAGAAACATCAATTCTTGCATGTTTTTGAAGGACAGCATGGTTTATTTTGAATTCGTGTTGAGTTAGTGTGAAAAGTGCAGTATATGTTCATTTTGTGCTTTTCTCGCTCAAATAGCGTTATTCCGACCTGAAAATGACAGAATATGAGTATTTTAGATTCATTTGTATTTATTTGTCAAACTGTCTGAGAATGACATTTCCACTTTAGAAACATCAATTCTTGCATGTTTTTGAAGGACAGCATGGTTTATTTTGAATTCGTGTTGAGTTAGTGTGAAAAGTGCAGTATATGTTCATTTTGTGCTTTTCTCGCTCAAATAGCGTTATTCCGACCTGAAAATGACAGAATATGAGTATTTTAGATTCATTTGTATTTATTTGTCAAACTGTCTGAGAATGACATTTCCACTTTAGAAACATCAATTCTTGCATGTTTTTGAAGGACAGCATGGTTTATTTTGAATTCGTGTTGAGTTAGTGTGAAAAGTGCAGTATATGTTCATTTTGTGCTTTTCTCGCTCAAATAGCGTTATTCCGACCTGAAAATGACAGAATATGAGTATTTTAGATTCATTTGTATTTATTTGTCAAACTGTCTGAGAATGACATTTCCACTTTAGAAACATCAATTCTTGCATGTTTTTGAAGGCCAGCATGGTTTCTTTTGAATTCGTGTTGAGTTAGTGTGAAAAGTGCAGTATATGTTCATTTTGTGCTTTTCTCGCTCAAATAGCGTTATTCCGACCTGAAAATGACAGAATATGAGTATTTTAGATTCATTTGTATTTATTTGTCAAACTGTCATAGAATGACATTTCCACTTTAGAAACATCAATTCTTGCATGTTTTTGAAGGACAGCATGGTTTATTTTGAATTCGTGTTGAGTTAGTGTGAAAAGTGCAGTATATGTTCATTTTGTGCTTTTCTCGCTCAAATAGCGTTATTCCGACCTGAAAATGACAGAATATGAGTATTTTAGATTCATTTGTATTTATTTGTCAAACTGTCATAGAATGACATTTCCACTTTAGAAACATCAATTCTTGCATGTTTTTGAAGGACAGCATGGTTTATTTTGAATTCGTGTTGAGTTAGTGTGAAAAGTGCAGTATATGTTCATTTTGTGCTTTTCTCGCTCAAATAGCGTTATTCCGACCTGAAAATGACAGAATATGAGTATTTTAGATTCATTTGTATTTATTTGTCAAACTGTCATAGAATGACATTTCCACTTTAGAAACATCAATTCTTGCATGTTTTTGAAGGACAGCATGGTTTATTTTGAATTCGTGTTGAGTTAGTGTGAAAAGTGCAGTATATGTTCATTTTGTGCTTTTCTCGCTCAAATAGCGTTATTCCGACCTGAAAATGACAGAATATGAGTATTTTAGATTCATTTGTATTTATTTGTCAAACTGTCATAGAATGACATTTCCACTTTAGAAACATCAATTCTTGCATGTTTTTGAAGGACAGCATGGTTTATTTTGAATTCGTGTTGAGTTAGTGTGAAAAGTGCAGTATATGTTCATTTTGTGCTTTTCTCGCTCAAATAGCGTTATTCCGACCTGAAAATGACAGAATATGAGTATTTTAGATTCATTTGTATTTATTTGTCAAACTGTCATAGAATGACATTTCCACTTTAGAAACATCAATTCTTGCATGTTTTTGAAGGACAGCATGGTTTATTTTGAATTCGTGTTGAGTTAGTGTGAAAAGTGCAGTATATGTTCATTTTGTGCTTTTCTCGCTCAAATAGCGTTATTCCGACCTGAAAATGACAGAATATGAGTATTTTAGATTCATTTGTATTTATTTGTCAAACTGTCATAGAATGACATTTCCACTTTAGAAACATCAATTCTTGCATGTTTTTGAAGGACAGCATGGTTTATTTTGAATTCGTGTTGAGTTAGTGTGAAAAGTGCAGTATATGTTCATTTTGTGCTTTTCTCGCTCAAATAGCGTTATTCCGACCTGAAAATGACAGAATATGAGTATTTTAGATTCATTTGTATTTATTTGTCAAACTGTCATAGAATGACATTTCCACTTTAGAAACATCAATTCTTGCATGTTTTTGAAGGACAGCATGGTTTATTTTGAATTCGTGTTGAGTTAGTGTGAAAAGTGCAGTATATGTTCATTTTGTGCTTTTCTCGCTCAAATAGCGTTATTCCGACCTGAAAATGACAGAATATGAGTATTTTAGATTCATTTGTATTTATTTGTCAAACTGTCATAGAATGACATTTCCACTTTAGAAACATCAATTCTTGCATGTTTTTGAAGGACAGCATGGTTTATTTTGAATTCGTGTTGAGTTAGTGTGAAAAGTGCAGTATATGTTCATTTTGTGCTTTTCTCGCTCAAATAGCGTTATTCCGACCTGAAAATGACAGAATATGAGTATTTTAGATTCATTTGTATTTATTTGTCAAACTGTCATAGAATGACATTTCCACTTTAGAAACATCAATTCTTGCATGTTTTTGAAGGACAGCATGGTTTATTTTGAATTCGTGTTGAGTTAGTGTGAAAAGTGCAGTATATGTTCATTTTGTGCTTTTCTCGCTCAAATAGCGTTATTCTGACCTGAAAATGACAGAATATGAGTATTTTAGATTCATTTGTATTTATTTGTCAAACTGTCATAGAATGACATTTCCACTTTAGAAACATCAATTCTTGCATGTTTTTGAAGGACAGCATGGTTTATTTTGAATTCGTGTTGAGTTAGTGTGAAAAGTGCAGTATATGTTCATTTTGTGCTTTTCTCGCTCAAATAGCGTTATTCCGACCTGAAAATGACAGAATATGAGTATTTTAGATTCATTTGTATTTATTTGTCAAACTGTCATAGAATGACATTTCCACTTTAGAAACATCAATTCTTGCATGTTTTTGAAGGACAGCATGGTTTATTTTGAATTCGTGTTGAGTTAGTGTGAAAAGTGCAGTATATGTTCATTTTGTGCTTTTCTCGCTCAAATAGCGTTATTCCGACCTGAAAATGACAGAATATGAGTATTTTAGATTCATTTGTATTTATTTGTCAAACTGTCATAGAATGACATTTCCACTTTAGAAACATCAATTCTTGCATGTTTTTGAAGGACAGCATGGTTTATTTTGAATTCGTGTTGAGTTAGTGTGAAAAGTGCAGTATATGTTCATTTTGTGCTTTTCTCGCTCAAATAGCGTTATTCCGACCTGAAAATGACAGAATATGAGTATTTTAGATTCATTTGTATTTATTTGTCAAACTGTCATAGAATGACATTTCCACTTTAGAAACATCAATTCTTGCATGTTTTTGAAGGACAGCATGGTTTATTTTGAATTCGTGTTGAGTTAGTGTGAAAAGTGCAGTATATGTTCATTTTGTGCTTTTCTCGCTCAAATAGCGTTATTCCGACCTGAAAATGACAGAATATGAGTATTTTAGATTCATTTGTATTTATTTGTCAAACTGTCATAGAATGACATTTCCACTTTAGAAACATCAATTCTTGCATGTTTTTGAAGGACAGCATGGTTTATTTTGAATTCGTGTTGAGTTAGTGTGAAAAGTGCAGTATATGTTCATTTTGTGCTTTTCTCGCTCAAATAGCGTTATTCCGACCTGAAAATGACAGAATATGAGTATTTTAGATTCATTTGTATTTATTTGTCAAACTGTCATAGAATGACATTTCCACTTTAGAAACATCAATTCTTGCATGTTTTTGAAGGACAGCATGGTTTATTTTGAATTCGTGTTGAGTTAGTGTGAAAAGTGCAGTATATGTTCATTTTGTGCTTTTCTCGCTCAAATAGCGTTATTCCGACCTGAAAATGACAGAATATGAGTATTTTAGATTCATTTGTATTTATTTGTCAAACTGTCATAGAATGACATTTCCACTTTAGAAACATCAATTCTTGCATGTTTTTGAAGGACAGCATGGTTTATTTTGAATTCGTGTTGAGTTAGTGTGAAAAGTGCAGTATATGTTCATTTTGTGCTTTTCTCGCTCAAATAGCGTTATTCCGACCTGAAAATGACAGAATATGAGTATTTTAGATTCATTTGTATTTATTTGTCAAACTGTCATAGAATGACATTTCCACTTTAGAAACATCAATTCTTGCATGTTTTTGAAGGACAGCATGGTTTATTTTGAATTCGTGTTGAGTTAGTGTGAAAAGTGCAGTATATGTTCATTTTGTGCTTTTCTCGCTCAAATAGCGTTATTCCGACCTGAAAATGACAGAATATGAGTATTTTAGATTCATTTGTATTTATTTGTCAAACTGTCATAGAATGACATTTCCACTTTAGAAACATCAATTCTTGCATGTTTTTGAAGGACAGCATGGTTTATTTTGAATTCGTGTTGAGTTAGTGTGAAAAGTGCAGTATATGTTCATTTTGTGCTTTTCTCGCTCAAATAGCGTTATTCCGACCTGAAAATGACAGAATATGAGTATTTTAGATTCATTTGTATTTATTTGTCAAACTGTCATAGAATGACATTTCCACTTTAGAAACATCAATTCTTGCATGTTTTTGAAGGACAGCATGGTTTATTTTGAATTCGTGTTGAGTTAGTGTGAAAAGTGCAGTATATGTTCATTTTGTGCTTTTCTCGCTCAAATAGCGTTATTCCGACCTGAAAATGACAGAATATGAGTATTTTAGATTCATTTGTATTTATTTGTCAAACTGTCATAGAATGACATTTCCACTTTAGAAACATCAATTCTTGCATGTTTTTGAAGGACAGCATGGTTTATTTTGAATTCGTGTTGAGTTAGTGTGAAAAGTGCAGTATATGTTCATTTTGTGCTTTTCTCGCTCAAATAGCGTTATTCCGACCTGAAAATGACAGAATATGAGTATTTTAGATTCATTTGTATTTATTTGTCAAACTGTCATAGAATGACATTTCCACTTTAGAAACATCAATTCTTGCATGTTTTTGAAGGACAGCATGGTTTATTTTGAATTCGTGTTGAGTTAGTGTGAAAAGTGCAGTATATGTTCATTTTGTGCTTTTCTCGCTCAAATAGCGTTATTCCGACCTGAAAATGACAGAATATGAGTATTTTAGATTCATTTGTATTTATTTGTCAAACTGTCATAGAATGACATTTCCACTTTAGAAACATCAATTCTTGCATGTTTTTGAAGGACAGCATGGTTTATTTTGAATTCGTGTTGAGTTAGTGTGAAAAGTGCAGTATATGTTCATTTTGTGCTTTTCTCGCTCAAATAGCGTTATTCCGACCTGAAAATGACAGAATATGAGTATTTTAGATTCATTTGTATTTATTTGTCAAACTGTCATAGAATGACATTTCCACTTTAGAAACATCAATTCTTGCATGTTTTTGAAGGACAGCATGGTTTATTTTGAATTCGTGTTGAGTTAGTGTGAAAAGTGCAGTATATGTTCATTTTGTGCTTTTCTCGCTCAAATAGCGTTATTCCGACCTGAAAATGACAGAATATGAGTATTTTAGATTCATTTGTATTTATTTGTCAAACTGTCATAGAATGACATTTCCACTTTAGAAACATCAATTCTTGCATGTTTTTGAAGGACAGCATGGTTTATTTTGAATTCGTGTTGAGTTAGTGTGAAAAGTGCAGTATATGTTCATTTTGTGCTTTTCTCGCTCAAATAGCGTTATTCCGACCTGAAAATGACAGAATATGAGTATTTTAGATTCATTTGTATTTATTTGTCAAACTGTCATAGAATGACATTTCCACTTTAGAAACATCAATTCTTGCATGTTTTTGAAGGACAGCATGGTTTATTTTGAATTCGTGTTGAGTTAGTGTGAAAAGTGCAGTATATGTTCATTTTGTGCTTTTCTCGCTCAAATAGCGTTATTCCGACCTGAAAATGACAGAATATGAGTATTTTAGATTCATTTGTATTTATTTGTCAAACTGTCATAGAATGACATTTCCACTTTAGAAACATCAATTCTTGCATGTTTTTGAAGGACAGCATGGTTTATTTTGAATTCGTGTTGAGTTAGTGTGAAAAGTGCAGTATATGTTCATTTTGTGCTTTTCTCGCTCAAATAGCGTTATTCCGACCTGAAAATGACAGAATATGAGTATTTTAGATTCATTTGTATTTATTTGTCAAACTGTCATAGAATGACATTTCCACTTTAGAAACATCAATTCTTGCATGTTTTTGAAGGACAGCATGGTTTATTTTGAATTCGTGTTGAGTTAGTGTGAAAAGTGCAGTATATGTTCATTTTGTGCTTTTCTCGCTCAAATAGCGTTATTCCGACCTGAAAATGACAGAATATGAGTATTTTAGATTCATTTGTATTTATTTGTCAAACTGTCATAGAATGACATTTCCACTTTAGAAACATCAATTCTTGCATGTTTTTGAAGGACAGCATGGTTTATTTTGAATTCGTGTTGAGTTAGTGTGAAAAGTGCAGTATATGTTCATTTTGTGCTTTTCTCGCTCAAATAGCGTTATTCCGACCTGAAAATGACAGAATATGAGTATTTTAGATTCATTTGTATTTATTTGTCAAACTGTCATAGAATGACATTTCCACTTTAGAAACATCAATTCTTGCATGTTTTTGAAGGACAGCATGGTTTATTTTGAATTCGTGTTGAGTTAGTGTGAAAAGTGCAGTATATGTTCATTTTGTGCTTTTCTCGCTCAAATAGCGTTATTTTGACCTGAAAATGACAGAATATGAGTATTTTAGATTCATTTGTATTGATTTGTCAAACTGTCATAGAATGACATTTCCACTTTAGAAACATCAATTCTTGCATGTTTTTGAAGGACAGCATGGTTTATTTTGAATTCGTGTTGAGTTAGTGTGAAAAGTGCAGTATATGTTCATTTTGTGCTTTTCTCGCTCAAATAGCGTTATTCCGACCTGAAAATGACAGAATATGAGTATTTTAGATTCATTTGTATTTATTTGTCAAACTGTCATAGAATGACATTTCCACTTTAGAAACATCAATTCTTGCATGTTTTTGAAGGACAGCATGGTTTATTTTGAATTCGTGTTGAGTTAGTGTGAAAAGTGCAGTATATGTTCATTTTGTGCTTTTCTCGCTCAAATAGCGTTATTCCGACCTGAAAATGACAGAATATGAGTATTTTAGATTCATTTGTATTTATTTGTCAAACTGTCATAGAATGACATTTCCACTTTAGAAACATCAATTCTTGCATGTTTTTGAAGGACAGCATGGTTTATTTTGAATTCGTGTTGAGTTAGTGTGAAAAGTGCAGTATATGTTCATTTTGTGCTTTTCTCGCTCAAATAGCGTTATTTTGACCTGAAAATGACAGAATATGAGTATTTTAGATTCATTTGTATTGATTTGTCAAACTGTCATAGAATGACATTTCCACTTTAGAAACATCAATTCTTGCATGTTTTTGAAGGACAGCATGGTTTATTTTGAATTCGTGTTGAGTTAGTGTGAAAAGTGCAGTATATGTTCATTTTGTGCTTTTCTCGCTCAAATAGCGTTATTCCGACCTGATAATGACAGAATATGAGTATTTTAGATTCATTTGTATTGATTTGTCAAACTGTCATAGAATGACATTTCCACTTTAGAAACATCAATTCTTGCATGTTTTTGAAGGACAGCATGGTTTATTTTGAATTCGTGTTGAGTTAGTGTGAAAAGTGCAGTATATGTTCATTTTGTGCTTTTCTCGCTCAAATAGCGTTATTCCGACCTGAAAATGACAGAATATGAGTATTTTAGATTCATTTGTATTTATTTGTCAAACTGTCATAGAATGACATTTCCACTTTAGAAACATCAATTCTTGCATGTTTTTGAAGGACAGCATGGTTTATTTTGAATTCGTGTTGAGTTAGTGTGAAAAGTGCAGTATATGTTCATTTTGTGCTTTTCTCGCTCAAATAGCGTTATTCCGACCTGAAAATGACAGAATATGAGTATTTTAGATTCATTTGTATTTATTTGTCAAACTGTCATAGAATGACATTTCCACTTTAGAAACATCAATTCTTGCATGTTTTTGAAGGACAGCATGGTTTATTTTGAATTCGTGTTGAGTTAGTGTGAAAAGTGCAGTATATGTTCATTTTGTGCTTTTCTCGCTCAAATAGCGTTATTCCGACCTGAAAATGACAGAATATGAGTATTTTAGATTCATTTGTATTTATTTGTCAAACTGTCATAGAATGACATTTCCACTTTAGAAACATCAATTCTTGCATGTTTTTGAAGGACAGCATGGTTTATTTTGAATTCGTGTTGAGTTAGTGTGAAAAGTGCAGTATATGTTCATTTTGTGCTTTTCTCGCTCAAATAGCGTTATTCCGACCTGAAAATGACAGAATATGAGTATTTTAGATTCATTTGTATTTATTTGTCAAACTGTCATAGAATGACATTTCCACTTTAGAAACATCAATTCTTGCATGTTTTTGAAGGACAGCATGGTTTATTTTGAATTCGTGTTGAGTTAGTGTGAAAAGTGCAGTATATGTTCATTTTGTGCTTTTCTCGCTCAAATAGCGTTATTCCGACCTGAAAATGACAGAATATGAGTATTTTAGATTCATTTGTATTTATTTGTCAAACTGTCATAGAATGACATTTCCACTTTAGAAACATCAATTCTTGCATGTTTTTGAAGGACAGCATGGTTTATTTTGAATTCGTGTTGAGTTAGTGTGAAAAGTGCAGTATATGTTCATTTTGTGCTTTTCTCGCTCAAATAGCGTTATTCCGACCTGAAAATGACAGAATATGAGTATTTTAGATTCATTTGTATTTATTTGTCAAACTGTCATAGAATGACATTTCCACTTTAGAAACATCAATTCTTGCATGTTTTTGAAGGACAGCATGGTTTATTTTGAATTCGTGTTGAGTTAGTGTGAAAAGTGCAGTATATGTTCATTTTGTGCTTTTCTCGCTCAAATAGCGTTATTCCGACCTGAAAATGACAGAATATGAGTATTTTAGATTCATTTGTATTTATTTGTCAAACTGTCATAGAATGACATTTCCACTTTAGAAACATCAATTCTTGCATGTTTTTGAAGGACAGCATGGTTTATTTTGAATTCGTGTTGAGTTAGTGTGAAAAGTGCAGTATATGTTCATTTTGTGCTTTTCTCGCTCAAATAGCGTTATTCCGACCTGAAAATGACAGAATATGAGTATTTTAGATTCATTTGTATTTATTTGTCAAACTGTCATAGAATGACATTTCCACTTTAGAAACATCAATTCTTGCATGTTTTTGAAGGACAGCATGGTTTATTTTGAATTCGTGTTGAGTTAGTGTGAAAAGTGCAGTATATGTTCATTTTGTGCTTTTCTCGCTCAAATAGCGTTATTCCGACCTGAAAATGACAGAATATGAGTATTTTAGATTCATTTGTATTTATTTGTCAAACTGTCATAGAATGACATTTCCACTTTAGAAACATCAATTCTTGCATGTTTTTGAAGGACAGCATGGTTTATTTTGAATTCGTGTTGAGTTAGTGTGAAAAGTGCAGTATATGTTCATTTTGTGCTTTTCTCGCTCAAATAGCGTTATTCCGACCTGAAAATGACAGAATATGAGTATTTTAGATTCATTTGTATTTATTTGTCAAACTGTCATAGAATGACATTTCCACTTTAGAAACATCAATTCTTGCATGTTTTTGAAGGACAGCATGGTTTATTTTGAATTCGTGTTGAGTTAGTGTGAAAAGTGCAGTATATGTTCATTTTGTGCTTTTCTCGCTCAAATAGCGTTATTCCGACCTGAAAATGACAGAATATGAGTATTTTAGATTCATTTGTATTTATTTGTCAAACTGTCATAGAATGACATTTCCACTTTAGAAACATCAATTCTTGCATGTTTTTGAAGGACAGCATGGTTTATTTTGAATTCGTGTTGAGTTAGTGTGAAAAGTGCAGTATATGTTCATTTTGTGCTTTTCTCGCTCAAATAGCGTTATTCTGACCTGAAAATGACAGAATATGAGTATTTTAGATTCATTTGTATTTATTTGTCAAACTGTCATAGAATGACATTTCCACTTTAGAAACATCAATTCTTGCATGTTTTTGAAGGACAGCATGGTTTATTTTGAATTCGTGTTGAGTTAGTGTGAAAAGTGCAGTATATGTTCATTTTGTGCTTTTCTCGCTCAAATAGCGTTATTCCGACCTGAAAATGACAGAATATGAGTATTTTAGATTCATTTGTATTTATTTGTCAAACTGTCATAGAATGACATTTCCACTTTAGAAACATCAATTCTTGCATGTTTTTGAAGGACAGCATGGTTTATTTTGAATTCGTGTTGAGTTAGTGTGAAAAGTGCAGTATATGTTCATTTTGTGCTTTTCTCGCTCAAATAGCGTTATTCCGACCTGAAAATGACAGAATATGAGTATTTTAGATTCATTTGTATTTATTTGTCAAACTGTCATAGAATGACATTTCCACTTTAGAAACATCAATTCTTGCATGTTTTTGAAGGACAGCATGGTTTATTTTGAATTCGTGTTGAGTTAGTGTGAAAAGTGCAGTATATGTTCATTTTGTGCTTTTCTCGCTCAAATAGCGTTATTCCGACCTGAAAATGACAGAATATGAGTATTTTAGATTCATTTGTATTTATTTGTCAAACTGTCATAGAATGACATTTCCACTTTAGAAACATCAATTCTTGCATGTTTTTGAAGGACAGCATGGTTTATTTTGAATTCGTGTTGAGTTAGTGTGAAAAGTGCAGTATATGTTCATTTTGTGCTTTTCTCGCTCAAATAGCGTTATTCCGACCTGAAAATGACAGAATATGAGTATTTTAGATTCATTTGTATTTATTTGTCAAACTGTCATAGAATGACATTTCCACTTTAGAAACATCAATTCTTGCATGTTTTTGAAGGACAGCATGGTTTATTTTGAATTCGTGTTGAGTTAGTGTGAAAAGTGCAGTATATGTTCATTTTGTGCTTTTCTCGCTCAAATAGCGTTATTCCGACCTGAAAATGACAGAATATGAGTATTTTAGATTCATTTGTATTTATTTGTCAAACTGTCATAGAATGACATTTCCACTTTAGAAACATCAATTCTTGCATGTTTTTGAAGGACAGCATGGTTTATTTTGAATTCGTGTTGAGTTAGTGTGAAAAGTGCAGTATATGTTCATTTTGTGCTTTTCTCGCTCAAATAGCGTTATTCCGACCTGAAAATGACAGAATATGAGTATTTTAGATTCATTTGTATTTATTTGTCAAACTGTCATAGAATGACATTTCCACTTTAGAAACATCAATTCTTGCATGTTTTTGAAGGACAGCATGGTTTATTTTGAATTCGTGTTGAGTTAGTGTGAAAAGTGCAGTATATGTTCATTTTGTGCTTTTCTCGCTCAAATAGCGTTATTCCGACCTGAAAATGACAGAATATGAGTATTTTAGATTCATTTGTATTTATTTGTCAAACTGTCATAGAATGACATTTCCACTTTAGAAACATCAATTCTTGCATGTTTTTGAAGGACAGCATGGTTTATTTTGAATTCGTGTTGAGTTAGTGTGAAAAGTGCAGTATATGTTCATTTTGTGCTTTTCTCGCTCAAATAGCGTTATTCCGACCTGAAAATGACAGAATATGAGTATTTTAGATTCATTTGTATTTATTTGTCAAACTGTCATAGAATGACATTTCCACTTTAGAAACATCAATTCTTGCATGTTTTTGAAGGACAGCATGGTTTATTTTGAATTCGTGTTGAGTTAGTGTGAAAAGTGCAGTATATGTTCATTTTGTGCTTTTCTCGCTCAAATAGCGTTATTCCGACCTGAAAATGACAGAATATGAGTATTTTAGATTCATTTGTATTGATTTGTCAAACTGTCATAGAATGACATTTCCACTTTAGAAACATCAATTCTTGCATGTTTTTGAAGGACAGCATGGTTTATTTTGAATTCGTGTTGAGTTAGTGTGAAAAGTGCAGTATATGTTCATTTTGTGCTTTTCTCGCTCAAATAGCGTTATTCCGACCTGAAAATGACAGAATATGAGTATTTTAGATTCATTTGTATTGATTTGTCAAACTGTCATAGAATGACATTTCCACTTTAGAAACATCAATTCTTGCATGTTTTTGAAGGACAGCATGGTTTATTTTGAATTCGTGTTGAGTTAGTGTGAAAAGTGCAGTATATGTTCATTTTGTGCTTTTCTCGCTCAAATAGCGTTATTCCGACCTGAAAATGACAGAATATGAGTATTTTAGATTCATTTGTATTTATTTGTCAAACTGTCATAGAATGACATTTCCACTTTAGAAACATCAATTCTTGCATGTTTTTGAAGGACAGCATGGTTTATTTTGAATTCGTGTTGAGTTAGTGTGAAAAGTGCAGTATATGTTCATTTTGTGCTTTTCTCGCTCAAATAGCGTTATTCCGACCTGAAAATGACAGAATATGAGTATTTTAGATTCATTTGTATTTATTTGTCAAACTGTCATAGAATGACATTTCCACTTTAGAAACATCAATTCTTGCATGTTTTTGAAGGACAGCATGGTTTATTTTGAATTCGTGTTGAGTTAGTGTGAAAAGTGCAGTATATGTTCATTTTGTGCTTTTCTCGCTCAAATAGCGTTATTCCGACCTGAAAATGACAGAATATGAGTATTTTAGATTCATTTGTATTTATTTGTCAAACTGTCATAGAATGACATTTCCACTTTAGAAACATCAATTCTTGCATGTTTTTGAAGGACAGCATGGTTTATTTTGAATTCGTGTTGAGTTAGTGTGAAAAGTGCAGTATATGTTCATTTTGTGCTTTTCTCGCTCAAATAGCGTTATTCCGACCTGAAAATGACAGAATATGAGTATTTTAGATTCATTTGTATTTATTTGTCAAACTGTCATAGAATGACATTTCCACTTTAGAAACATCAATTCTTGCATGTTTTTGAAGGACAGCATGGTTTATTTTGAATTCGTGTTGAGTTAGTGTGAAAAGTGCAGTATATGTTCATTTTGTGCTTTTCTCGCTCAAATAGCGTTATTCCGACCTGAAAATGACAGAATATGAGTATTTTAGATTCATTTGTATTTATTTGTCAAACTGTCATAGAATGACATTTCCACTTTAGAAACATCAATTCTTGCATGTTTTTGAAGGACAGCATGGTTTATTTTGAATTCGTGTTGAGTTAGTGTGAAAAGTGCAGTATATGTTCATTTTGTGCTTTTCTCGCTCAAATAGCGTTATTCCGACCTGAAAATGACAGAATATGAGTATTTTAGATTCATTTGTATTGATTTGTCAAACTGTCATAGAATGACATTTCCACTTTAGAAACATCAATTCTTGCATGTTTTTGAAGGACAGCATGGTTTATTTTGAATTCGTGTTGAGTTAGTGTGAAAAGTGCAGTATATGTTCATTTTGTGCTTTTCTCGCTCAAATAGCGTTATTCCGACCTGAAAATGACAGAATATGAGTATTTTAGATTCATTTGTATTGATTTGTCAAACTGTCATAGAATGACATTTCCACTTTAGAAACATCAATTCTTGCATGTTTTTGAAGGACAGCATGGTTTATTTTGAATTCGTGTTGAGTTAGTGTGAAAAGTGCAGTATATGTTCATTTTGTGCTTTTCTCGCTCAAATAGCGTTATTCCGACCTGAAAATGACAGAATATGAGTATTTTAGATTCATTTGTATTTATTTGTCAAACTGTCATAGAATGACATTTCCACTTTAGAAACATCAATTCTTGCATGTTTTTGAAGGACAGCATGGTTTATTTTGAATTCGTGTTGAGTTAGTGTGAAAAGTGCAGTATATGTTCATTTTGTGCTTTTCTCGCTCAAATAGCGTTATTCCGACCTGAAAATGACAGAATATGAGTATTTTAGATTCATTTGTATTTATTTGTCAAACTGTCATAGAATGACATTTCCACTTTAGAAACATCAATTCTTGCATGTTTTTGAAGGACAGCATGGTTTATTTTGAATTCGTGTTGAGTTAGTGTGAAAAGTGCAGTATATGTTCATTTTGTGCTTTTCTCGCTCAAATAGCGTTATTCCGACCTGAAAATGACAGAATATGAGTATTTTAGATTCATTTGTATTTATTTGTCAAACTGTCATAGAATGACATTTCCACTTTAGAAACATCAATTCTTGCATGTTTTTGAAGGACAGCATGGTTTATTTTGAATTCGTGTTGAGTTAGTGTGAAAAGTGCAGTATATGTTCATTTTGTGCTTTTCTCGCTCAAATAGCGTTATTCCGACCTGAAAATGACAGAATATGAGTATTTTAGATTCATTTGTATTTATTTGTCAAACTGTCATAGAATGACATTTCCACTTTAGAAACATCAATTCTTGCATGTTTTTGAAGGACAGCATGGTTTATTTTGAATTCGTGTTGAGTTAGTGTGAAAAGTGCAGTATATGTTCATTTTGTGCTTTTCTCGCTCAAATAGCGTTATTCCGACCTGAAAATGACAGAATATGAGTATTTTAGATTCATTTGTATTTATTTGTCAAACTGTCATAGAATGACATTTCCACTTTAGAAACATCAATTCTTGCATGTTTTTGAAGGACAGCATGGTTTATTTTGAATTCGTGTTGAGTTAGTGTGAAAAGTGCAGTATATGTTCATTTTGTGCTTTTCTCGCTCAAATAGCGTTATTCCGACCTGAAAATGACAGAATATGAGTATTTTAGATTCATTTGTATTTATTTGTCAAACTGTCATAGAATGACATTTCCACTTTAGAAACATCAATTCTTGCATGTTTTTGAAGGACAGCATGGTTTATTTTGAATTCGTGTTGAGTTAGTGTGAAAAGTGCAGTATATGTTCATTTTGTGCTTTTCTTTATTGATGTTACTAAAGTGGAAATGTCATTCTATGACAGTTTGACAAATAAATACAAATGAATCTAAAATACTCATATTCTGTCATTTTCAGGTCAAAATAACGCTATTTGAGCGAGAAAAGCACAAAATGAACATATACTGCACTTTTCACACTAACTCAACACGAATTCAAAATAAACCATGCTGTCCTTCAAAAACATGCAAGAATTGATGTTTCTAAAGTGGAAATGTCATTCTATGACAGTTTGACAAATAAATACAAATGAATCTAAAATACTCATATTCTGTCATTTTCAGGTCGGAATAACGCTATTTGAGCGAGAAAAGCACAAAATGAACATATACTGCACTTTTCACACTAACTCAACACGAATTCAAAATAAACCATGCTGTCCTTCAAAAACATGCAAGAATTGATGTTTCTAAAGTGGAAATGTCATTCTATGACAGTTTGACAAATCAATACAAATGAATCTAAAATACTCATATTCTGTCATTATCAGGTCGGAATAACGCTATTTGAGCGAGAAAAGCACAAAATGAACATATACTGCACTTTTCACACTAACTCAACACGAATTCAAAATAAACCATGCTGTCCTTCAAAAACATGCAAGAATTGATGTTTCTAAAGTGGAAATGTCATTCTATGACAGTTTGACAAATCAATACAAATGAATCTAAAATACTCATATTCTGTCATTTTCAGGTCAAAATAACGCTATTTGAGCGAGAAAAGCACAAAATGAACATATACTGCACTTTTCACACTAACTCAACACGAATTCAAAATAAACCATGCTGTCCTTCAAAAACATGCAAGAATTGATGTTTCTAAAGTGGAAATGTCATTCTATGACAGTTTGACAAATAAATACAAATGAATCTAAAATACTCATATTCTGTCATTTTCAGGTCGGAATAACGCTATTTGAGCGAGAAAAGCACAAAATGAACATATACTGCACTTTTCACACTAACTCAACACGAATTCAAAATAAACCATGCTGTCCTTCAAAAACATGCAAGAATTGATGTTTCTAAAGTGGAAATGTCATTCTATGACAGTTTGACAAATCAATACAAATGAATCTAAAATACTCATATTCTGTCATTTTCAGGTCGGAATAACGCTATTTGAGCGAGAAAAGCACAAAATGAACATATACTGCACTTTTCACACTAACTCAACACGAATTCAAAATAAACCATGCTGTCCTTCAAAAACATGCAAGAATTGATGTTTCTAAAGTGGAAATGTCATTCTATGACAGTTTGACAAATAAATACAAATGAATCTAAAATACTCATATTCTGTCATTTTCAGGTCGGAATAACGCTATTTGAGCGAGAAAAGCACAAAATGAACATATACTGCACTTTTCACACTAACTCAACACGAATTCAAAATAAACCATGCTGTCCTTCAAAAACATGCAAGAATTGATGTTTCTAAAGTGGAAATGTCATTCTATGACAGTTTGACAAATAAATACAAATGAATCTAAAATACTCATATTCTGTCATTTTCAGGTCGGAATAACGCTATTTGAGCGAGAAAAGCACAAAATGAACATATACTGCACTTTTCACACTAACTCAACACGAATTCAAAATAAACCATGCTGTCCTTCAAAAACATGCAAGAATTGATGTTTCTAAAGTGGAAATGTCATTCTATGACAGTTTGACAAATAAATACAAATGAATCTAAAATACTCATATTCTGTCATTTTCAGGTCGGAATAACGCTATTTGAGCGAGAAAAGCACAAAATGAACATATACTGCACTTTTCACACTAACTCAACACGAATTCAAAATAAACCATGCTGTCCTTCAAAAACATGCAAGAATTGATGTTTCTAAAGTGGAAATGTCATTCTATGACAGTTTGACAAATAAATACAAATGAATCTAAAATACTCATATTCTGTCATTTTCAGGTCGGAATAACGCTATTTGAGCGAGAAAAGCACAAAATGAACATATACTGCACTTTTCACACTAACTCAACACGAATTCAAAATAAACCATGCTGTCCTTCAAAAACATGCAAGAATTGATGTTTCTAAAGTGGAAATGTCATTCTATGACAGTTTGACAAATCAATACAAATGAATCTAAAATACTCATATTCTGTCATTTTCAGGTCGGAATAACGCTATTTGAGCGAGAAAAGCACAAAATGAACATATACTGCACTTTTCACACTAACTCAACACGAATTCAAAATAAACCATGCTGTCCTTCAAAAACATGCAAGAATTGATGTTTCTAAAGTGGAAATGTCATTCTATGACAGTTTGACAAATAAATACAAATGAATCTAAAATACTCATATTCTGTCATTTTCAGGTCGGAATAACGCTATTTGAGCGAGAAAAGCACAAAATGAACATATACTGCACTTTTCACACTAACTCAACACGAATTCAAAATAAACCATGCTGTCCTTCAAAAACATGCAAGAATTGATGTTTCTAAAGTGGAAATGTCATTCTATGACAGTTTGACAAATAAATACAAATGAATCTAAAATACTCATATTCTGTCATTTTCAGGTCGGAATAACGCTATTTGAGCGAGAAAAGCACAAAATGAACATATACTGCACTTTTCACACTAACTCAACACGAATTCAAAATAAACCATGCTGTCCTTCAAAAACATGCAAGAATTGATGTTTCTAAAGTGGAAATGTCATTCTATGACAGTTTGACAAATAAATACAAATGAATCTAAAATACTCATATTCTGTCATTTTCAGGTCGGAATAACGCTATTTGAGCGAGAAAAGCACAAAATGAACATATACTGCACTTTTCACACTAACTCAACACGAATTCAAAATAAACCATGCTGTCCTTCAAAAACATGCAAGAATTGATGTTTCTAAAGTGGAAATGTCATTCTATGACAGTTTGACAAATAAATACAAATGAATCTAAAATACTCATATTCTGTCATTTTCAGGTCGGAATAACGCTATTTGAGCGAGAAAAGCACAAAATGAACATATACTGCACTTTTCACACTAACTCAACACGAATTCAAAATAAACCATGCTGTCCTTCAAAAACATGCAAGAATTGATGTTTCTAAAGTGGAAATGTCATTCTATGACAGTTTGACAAATAAATACAAATGAATCTAAAATACTCATATTCTGTCATTTTCAGGTCGGAATAACGCTATTTGAGCGAGAAAAGCACAAAATGAACATATACTGCACTTTTCACACTAACTCAACACGAATTCAAAATAAACCATGCTGTCCTTCAAAAACATGCAAGAATTGATGTTTCTAAAGTGGAAATGTCATTCTATGACAGTTTGACAAATAAATACAAATGAATCTAAAATACTCATATTCTGTCATTTTCAGGTCGGAATAACGCTATTTGAGCGAGAAAAGCACAAAATGAACATATACTGCACTTTTCACACTAACTCAACACGAATTCAAAATAAACCATGCTGTCCTTCAAAAACATGCAAGAATTGATGTTTCTAAAGTGGAAATGTCATTCTATGACAGTTTGACAAATCAATACAAATGAATCTAAAATACTCATATTCTGTCATTTTCAGGTCGGAATAACGCTATTTGAGCGAGAAAAGCACAAAATGAACATATACTGCACTTTTCACACTAACTCAACACGAATTCAAAATAAACCATGCTGTCCTTCAAAAACATGCAAGAATTGATGTTTCTAAAGTGGAAATGTCATTCTATGACAGTTTGACAAATCAATACAAATGAATCTAAAATACTCATATTCTGTCATTTTCAGGTCAAAATAACGCTATTTGAGCGAGAAAAGCACAAAATGAACATATACTGCACTTTTCACACTAACTCAACACGAATTCAAAATAAACCATGCTGTCCTTCAAAAACATGCAAGAATTGATGTTTCTAAAGTGGAAATGTCATTCTATGACAGTTTGACAAATAAATACAAATGAATCTAAAATACTCATATTCTGTCATTTTCAGGTCGGAATAACGCTATTTGAGCGAGAAAAGCACAAAATGAACATATACTGCACTTTTCACACTAACTCAACACGAATTCAAAATAAACCATGCTGTCCTTCAAAAACATGCAAGAATTGATGTTTCTAAAGTGGAAATGTCATTCTATGACAGTTTGACAAATAAATACAAATGAATCTAAAATACTCATATTCTGTCATTTTCAGGTCGGAATAACGCTATTTGAGCGAGAAAAGCACAAAATGAACATATACTGCACTTTTCACACTAACTCAACACGAATTCAAAATAAACCATGCTGTCCTTCAAAAACATGCAAGAATTGATGTTTCTAAAGTGGAAATGTCATTCTATGACAGTTTGACAAATAAATACAAATGAATCTAAAATACTCATATTCTGTCATTTTCAGGTCGGAATAACGCTATTTGAGCGAGAAAAGCACAAAATGAACATATACTGCACTTTTCACACTAACTCAACACGAATTCAAAATAAACCATGCTGTCCTTCAAAAACATGCAAGAATTGATGTTTCTAAAGTGGAAATGTCATTCTATGACAGTTTGACAAATAAATACAAATGAATCTAAAATACTCATATTCTGTCATTTTCAGGTCAAAATAACGCTATTTGAGCGAGAAAAGCACAAAATGAACATATACTGCACTTTTCACACTAACTCAACACGAATTCAAAATAAACCATGCTGTCCTTCAAAAACATGCAAGAATTGATGTTTCTAAAGTGGAAATGTCATTCTATGACAGTTTGACAAATAAATACAAATGAATCTAAAATACTCATATTCTGTCATTTTCAGGTCGGAATAACGCTATTTGAGCGAGAAAAGCACAAAATGAACATATACTGCACTTTTCACACTAACTCAACACGAATTCAAAATAAACCATGCTGTCCTTCAAAAACATGCAAGAATTGATGTTTCTAAAGTGGAAATGTCATTCTATGACAGTTTGACAAATAAATACAAATGAATCTAAAATACTCATATTCTGTCATTTTCAGGTCGGAATAACGCTATTTGAGCGAGAAAAGCACAAAATGAACATATACTGCACTTTTCACACTAACTCAACACGAATTCAAAATAAACCATGCTGTCCTTCAAAAACATGCAAGAATTGATGTTTCTAAAGTGGAAATGTCATTCTATGACAGTTTGACAAATAAATACAAATGAATCTAAAATACTCATATTCTGTCATTTTCAGGTCGGAATAACGCTATTTGAGCGAGAAAAGCACAAAATGAACATATACTGCACTTTTCACACTAACTCAACACGAATTCAAAATAAACCATGCTGTCCTTCAAAAACATGCAAGAATTGATGTTTCTAAAGTGGAAATGTCATTCTATGACAGTTTGACAAATAAATACAAATGAATCTAAAATACTCATATTCTGTCATTTTCAGGTCGGAATAACGCTATTTGAGCGAGAAAAGCACAAAATGAACATATACTGCACTTTTCACACTAACTCAACACGAATTCAAAATAAACCATGCTGTCCTTCAAAAACATGCAAGAATTGATGTTTCTAAAGTGGAAATGTCATTCTATGACAGTTTGACAAATAAATACAAATGAATCTAAAATACTCATATTCTGTCATTTTCAGGTCGGAATAACGCTATTTGAGCGAGAAAAGCACAAAATGAACATATACTGCACTTTTCACACTAACTCAACACGAATTCAAAATAAACCATGCTGTCCTTCAAAAACATGCAAGAATTGATGTTTCTAAAGTGGAAATGTCATTCTATGACAGTTTGACAAATAAATACAAATGAATCTAAAATACTCATATTCTGTCATTTTCAGGTCGGAATAACGCTATTTGAGCGAGAAAAGCACAAAATGAACATATACTGCACTTTTCACACTAACTCAACACGAATTCAAAATAAACCATGCTGTCCTTCAAAAACATGCAAGAATTGATGTTTCTAAAGTGGAAATGTCATTCTATGACAGTTTGACAAATCAATACAAATGAATCTAAAATACTCATATTCTGTCATTTTCAGGTCGGAATAACGCTATTTGAGCGAGAAAAGCACAAAATGAACATATACTGCACTTTTCACACTAACTCAACACGAATTCAAAATAAACCATGCTGTCCTTCAAAAACATGCAAGAATTGATGTTTCTAAAGTGGAAATGTCATTCTATGACAGTTTGACAAATAAATACAAATGAATCTAAAATACTCATATTCTGTCATTTTCAGGTCGGAATAACGCTATTTGAGCGAGAAAAGCACAAAATGAACATATACTGCACTTTTCACACTAACTCAACACGAATTCAAAATAAACCATGCTGTCCTTCAAAAACATGCAAGAATTGATGTTTCTAAAGTGGAAATGTCATTCTATGACAGTTTGACAAATAAATACAAATGAATCTAAAATACTCATATTCTGTCATTTTCAGGTCGGAATAACGCTATTTGAGCGAGAAAAGCACAAAATGAACATATACTGCACTTTTCACACTAACTCAACACGAATTCAAAATAAACCATGCTGTCCTTCAAAAACATGCAAGAATTGATGTTTCTAAAGTGGAAATGTCATTCTATGACAGTTTGACAAATAAATACAAATGAATCTAAAATACTCATATTCTGTCATTTTCAGGTCGGAATAACGCTATTTGAGCGAGAAAAGCACAAAATGAACATATACTGCACTTTTCACACTAACTCAACACGAATTCAAAATAAACCATGCTGTCCTTCAAAAACATGCAAGAATTGATGTTTCTAAAGTGGAAATGTCATTCTATGACAGTTTGACAAATAAATACAAATGAATCTAAAATACTCATATTCTGTCATTTTCAGGTCGGAATAACGCTATTTGAGCGAGAAAAGCACAAAATGAACATATACTGCACTTTTCACACTAACTCAACACGAATTCAAAATAAACCATGCTGTCCTTCAAAAACATGCAAGAATTGATGTTTCTAAAGTGGAAATGTCATTCTATGACAGTTTGACAAATCAATACAAATGAATCTAAAATACTCATATTCTGTCATTTTCAGGTCGGAATAACGCTATTTGAGCGAGAAAAGCACAAAATGAACATATACTGCACTTTTCACACTAACTCAACACGAATTCAAAATAAACCATGCTGTCCTTCAAAAACATGCAAGAATTGATGTTTCTAAAGTGGAAATGTCATTCTATGACAGTTTGACAAATCAATACAAATGAATCTAAAATACTCATATTCTGTCATTTTCAGGTCGGAATAACGCTATTTGAGCGAGAAAAGCACAAAATGAACATATACTGCACTTTTCACACTAACTCAACACGAATTCAAAATAAACCATGCTGTCCTTCAAAAACATGCAAGAATTGATGTTTCTAAAGTGGAAATGTCATTCTATGACAGTTTGACAAATAAATACAAATGAATCTAAAATACTCATATTCTGTCATTTTCAGGTCGGAATAACGCTATTTGAGCGAGAAAAGCACAAAATGAACATATACTGCACTTTTCACACTAACTCAACACGAATTCAAAATAAACCATGCTGTCCTTCAAAAACATGCAAGAATTGATGTTTCTAAAGTGGAAATGTCATTCTATGACAGTTTGACAAATAAATACAAATGAATCTAAAATACTCATATTCTGTCATTTTCAGGTCGGAATAACGCTATTTGAGCGAGAAAAGCACAAAATGAACATATACTGCACTTTTCACACTAACTCAACACGAATTCAAAATAAACCATGCTGTCCTTCAAAAACATGCAAGAATTGATGTTTCTAAAGTGGAAATGTCATTCTATGACAGTTTGACAAATAAATACAAATGAATCTAAAATACTCATATTCTGTCATTTTCAGGTCGGAATAACGCTATTTGAGCGAGAAAAGCACAAAATGAACATATACTGCACTTTTCACACTAACTCAACACGAATTCAAAATAAACCATGCTGTCCTTCAAAAACATGCAAGAATTGATGTTTCTAAAGTGGAAATGTCATTCTATGACAGTTTGACAAATAAATACAAATGAATCTAAAATACTCATATTCTGTCATTTTCAGGTCGGAATAACGCTATTTGAGCGAGAAAAGCACAAAATGAACATATACTGCACTTTTCACACTAACTCAACACGAATTCAAAATAAACCATGCTGTCCTTCAAAAACATGCAAGAATTGATGTTTCTAAAGTGGAAATGTCATTCTATGACAGTTTGACAAATAAATACAAATGAATCTAAAATACTCATATTCTGTCATTTTCAGGTCGGAATAACGCTATTTGAGCGAGAAAAGCACAAAATGAACATATACTGCACTTTTCACACTAACTCAACACGAATTCAAAATAAACCATGCTGTCCTTCAAAAACATGCAAGAATTGATGTTTCTAAAGTGGAAATGTCATTCTATGACAGTTTGACAAATAAATACAAATGAATCTAAAATACTCATATTCTGTCATTTTCAGGTCGGAATAACGCTATTTGAGCGAGAAAAGCACAAAATGAACATATACTGCACTTTTCACACTAACTCAACACGAATTCAAAATAAACCATGCTGTCCTTCAAAAACATGCAAGAATTGATGTTTCTAAAGTGGAAATGTCATTCTATGACAGTTTGACAAATCAATACAAATGAATCTAAAATACTCATATTCTGTCATTTTCAGGTCGGAATAACGCTATTTGAGCGAGAAAAGCACAAAATGAACATATACTGCACTTTTCACACTAACTCAACACGAATTCAAAATAAACCATGCTGTCCTTCAAAAACATGCAAGAATTGATGTTTCTAAAGTGGAAATGTCATTCTATGACAGTTTGACAAATCAATACAAATGAATCTAAAATACTCATATTCTGTCATTTTCAGGTCAAAATAACGCTATTTGAGCGAGAAAAGCACAAAATGAACATATACTGCACTTTTCACACTAACTCAACACGAATTCAAAATAAACCATGCTGTCCTTCAAAAACATGCAAGAATTGATGTTTCTAAAGTGGAAATGTCATTCTATGACAGTTTGACAAATAAATACAAATGAATCTAAAATACTCATATTCTGTCATTTTCAGGTCGGAATAACGCTATTTGAGCGAGAAAAGCACAAAATGAACATATACTGCACTTTTCACACTAACTCAACACGAATTCAAAATAAACCATGCTGTCCTTCAAAAACATGCAAGAATTGATGTTTCTAAAGTGGAAATGTCATTCTATGACAGTTTGACAAATAAATACAAATGAATCTAAAATACTCATATTCTGTCATTTTCAGGTCGGAATAACGCTATTTGAGCGAGAAAAGCACAAAATGAACATATACTGCACTTTTCACACTAACTCAACACGAATTCAAAATAAACCATGCTGTCCTTCAAAAACATGCAAGAATTGATGTTTCTAAAGTGGAAATGTCATTCTATGACAGTTTGACAAATAAAT
This sequence comes from Chaetodon auriga, assembly GCF_051107435.1. Taxonomy (NCBI): domain Eukaryota; kingdom Metazoa; phylum Chordata; class Actinopteri; order Chaetodontiformes; family Chaetodontidae; genus Chaetodon; species Chaetodon auriga. The sequence continues at coordinate 30,498,014 of NC_135077.1, read as the reverse complement.
ACAAATGAATCTAAAATACTCATATTCTGTCATTTTCAGGTCGGAATAACGCTATTTGAGCGAGAAAAGCACAAAATGAACATATACTGCACTTTTCACACTAACTCAACACGAATTCAAAATAAACCATGCTGTCCTTCAAAAACATGCAAGAATTGATGTTTCTAAAGTGGAAATGTCATTCTATGACAGTTTGACAAATAAATACAAATGAATCTAAAATACTCATATTCTGTCATTTTCAGGTCGGAATAACGCTATTTGAGCGAGAAAAGCACAAAATGAACATATACTGCACTTTTCACACTAACTCAACACGAATTCAAAATAAACCATGCTGTCCTTCAAAAACATGCAAGAATTGATGTTTCTAAAGTGGAAATGTCATTCTATGACAGTTTGACAAATAAATACAAATGAATCTAAAATACTCATATTCTGTCATTTTCAGGTCGGAATAACGCTATTTGAGCGAGAAAAGCACAAAATGAACATATACTGCACTTTTCACACTAACTCAACACGAATTCAAAATAAACCATGCTGTCCTTCAAAAACATGCAAGAATTGATGTTTCTAAAGTGGAAATGTCATTCTATGACAGTTTGACAAATCAATACAAATGAATCTAAAATACTCATATTCTGTCATTTTCAGGTCGGAATAACGCTATTTGAGCGAGAAAAGCACAAAATGAACATATACTGCACTTTTCACACTAACTCAACACGAATTCAAAATAAACCATGCTGTCCTTCAAAAACATGCAAGAATTGATGTTTCTAAAGTGGAAATGTCATTCTATGACAGTTTGACAAATAAATACAAATGAATCTAAAATACTCATATTCTGTCATTTTCAGGTCGGAATAACGCTATTTGAGCGAGAAAAGCACAAAATGAACATATACTGCACTTTTCACACTAACTCAACACGAATTCAAAATAAACCATGCTGTCCTTCAAAAACATGCAAGAATTGATGTTTCTAAAGTGGAAATGTCATTCTATGACAGTTTGACAAATCAATACAAATGAATCTAAAATACTCATATTCTGTCATTTTCAGGTCGGAATAACGCTATTTGAGCGAGAAAAGCACAAAATGAACATATACTGCACTTTTCACACTAACTCAACACGAATTCAAAATAAACCATGCTGTCCTTCAAAAACATGCAAGAATTGATGTTTCTAAAGTGGAAATGTCATTCTATGACAGTTTGACAAATAAATACAAATGAATCTAAAATACTCATATTCTGTCATTTTCAGGTCGGAATAACGCTATTTGAGCGAGAAAAGCACAAAATGAACATATACTGCACTTTTCACACTAACTCAACACGAATTCAAAATAAACCATGCTGTCCTTCAAAAACATGCAAGAATTGATGTTTCTAAAGTGGAAATGTCATTCTATGACAGTTTGACAAATAAATACAAATGAATCTAAAATACTCATATTCTGTCATTTTCAGGTCGGAATAACGCTATTTGAGCGAGAAAAGCACAAAATGAACATATACTGCACTTTTCACACTAACTCAACACGAATTCAAAATAAACCATGCTGTCCTTCAAAAACATGCAAGAATTGATGTTTCTAAAGTGGAAATGTCATTCTATGACAGTTTGACAAATCAATACAAATGAATCTAAAATACTCATATTCTGTCATTTTCAGGTCAGAATAACGCTATTTGAGCGAGAAAAGCACAAAATGAACATATACTGCACTTTTCACACTAACTCAACACGAATTCAAAATAAACCATGCTGTCCTTCAAAAACATGCAAGAATTGATGTTTCTAAAGTGGAAATGTCATTCTATGACAGTTTGACAAATAAATACAAATGAATCTAAAATACTCATATTCTGTCATTTTCAGGTCGGAATAACGCTATTTGAGCGAGAAAAGCACAAAATGAACATATACTGCACTTTTCACACTAACTCAACACGAATTCAAAATAAACCATGCTGTCCTTCAAAAACATGCAAGAATTGATGTTTCTAAAGTGGAAATGTCATTCTATGACAGTTTGACAAATAAATACAAATGAATCTAAAATACTCATATTCTGTCATTTTCAGGTCGGAATAACGCTATTTGAGCGAGAAAAGCACAAAATGAACATATACTGCACTTTTCACACTAACTCAACACGAATTCAAAATAAACCATGCTGTCCTTCAAAAACATGCAAGAATTGATGTTTCTAAAGTGGAAATGTCATTCTATGACAGTTTGACAAATCAATACAAATGAATCTAAAATACTCATATTCTGTCATTTTCAGGTCGGAATAACGCTATTTGAGCGAGAAAAGCACAAAATGAACATATACTGCACTTTTCACACTAACTCAACACGAATTCAAAATAAACCATGCTGTCCTTCAAAAACATGCAAGAATTGATGTTTCTAAAGTGGAAATGTCATTCTATGACAGTTTGACAAATAAATACAAATGAATCTAAAATACTCATATTCTGTCATTTTCAGGTCGGAATAACGCTATTTGAGCGAGAAAAGCACAAAATGAACATATACTGCACTTTTCACACTAACTCAACACGAATTCAAAATAAACCATGCTGTCCTTCAAAAACATGCAAGAATTGATGTTTCTAAAGTGGAAATGTCATTCTATGACAGTTTGACAAATAAATACAAATGAATCTAAAATACTCATATTCTGTCATTTTCAGGTCGGAATAACGCTATTTGAGCGAGAAAAGCACAAAATGAACATATACTGCACTTTTCACACTAACTCAACACGAATTCAAAATAAACCATGCTGTCCTTCAAAAACATGCAAGAATTGATGTTTCTAAAGTGGAAATGTCATTCTATGACAGTTTGACAAATCAATACAAATGAATCTAAAATACTCATATTCTGTCATTTTCAGGTCGGAATAACGCTATTTGAGCGAGAAAAGCACAAAATGAACATATACTGCACTTTTCACACTAACTCAACACGAATTCAAAATAAACCATGCTGTCCTTCAAAAACATGCAAGAATTGATGTTTCTAAAGTGGAAATGTCATTCTATGACAGTTTGACAAATCAATACAAATGAATCTAAAATACTCATATTCTGTCATTTTCAGGTCGGAATAACGCTATTTGAGCGAGAAAAGCACAAAATGAACATATACTGCACTTTTCACACTAACTCAACACGAATTCAAAATAAACCATGCTGTCCTTCAAAAACATGCAAGAATTGATGTTTCTAAAGTGGAAATGTCATTCTATGACAGTTTGACAAATAAATACAAATGAATCTAAAATACTCATATTCTGTCATTTTCAGGTCGGAATAACGCTATTTGAGCGAGAAAAGCACAAAATGAACATATACTGCACTTTTCACACTAACTCAACACGAATTCAAAATAAACCATGCTGTCCTTCAAAAACATGCAAGAATTGATGTTTCTAAAGTGGAAATGTCATTCTATGACAGTTTGACAAATCAATACAAATGAATCTAAAATACTCATATTCTGTCATTTTCAGGTCGGAATAACGCTATTTGAGCGAGAAAAGCACAAAATGAACATATACTGCACTTTTCACACTAACTCAACACGAATTCAAAATAAACCATGCTGTCCTTCAAAAACATGCAAGAATTGATGTTTCTAAAGTGGAAATGTCATTCTATGACAGTTTGACAAATAAATACAAATGAATCTAAAATACTCATATTCTGTCATTTTCAGGTCGGAATAACGCTATTTGAGCGAGAAAAGCACAAAATGAACATATACTGCACTTTTCACACTAACTCAACACGAATTCAAAATAAACCATGCTGTCCTTCAAAAACATGCAAGAATTGATGTTTCTAAAGTGGAAATGTCATTCTATGACAGTTTGACAAATAAATACAAATGAATCTAAAATACTCATATTCTGTCATTTTCAGGTCGGAATAACGCTATTTGAGCGAGAAAAGCACAAAATGAACATATACTGCACTTTTCACACTAACTCAACACGAATTCAAAATAAACCATGCTGTCCTTCAAAAACATGCAAGAATTGATGTTTCTAAAGTGGAAATGTCATTCTATGACAGTTTGACAAATCAATACAAATGAATCTAAAATACTCATATTCTGTCATTTTCAGGTCAGAATAACGCTATTTGAGCGAGAAAAGCACAAAATGAACATATACTGCACTTTTCACACTAACTCAACACGAATTCAAAATAAACCATGCTGTCCTTCAAAAACATGCAAGAATTGATGTTTCTAAAGTGGAAATGTCATTCTATGACAGTTTGACAAATAAATACAAATGAATCTAAAATACTCATATTCTGTCATTTTCAGGTCGGAATAACGCTATTTGAGCGAGAAAAGCACAAAATGAACATATACTGCACTTTTCACACTAACTCAACACGAATTCAAAATAAACCATGCTGTCCTTCAAAAACATGCAAGAATTGATGTTTCTAAAGTGGAAATGTCATTCTATGACAGTTTGACAAATAAATACAAATGAATCTAAAATACTCATATTCTGTCATTTTCAGGTCGGAATAACGCTATTTGAGCGAGAAAAGCACAAAATGAACATATACTGCACTTTTCACACTAACTCAACACGAATTCAAAATAAACCATGCTGTCCTTCAAAAACATGCAAGAATTGATGTTTCTAAAGTGGAAATGTCATTCTATGACAGTTTGACAAATCAATACAAATGAATCTAAAATACTCATATTCTGTCATTTTCAGGTCGGAATAACGCTATTTGAGCGAGAAAAGCACAAAATGAACATATACTGCACTTTTCACACTAACTCAACACGAATTCAAAATAAACCATGCTGTCCTTCAAAAACATGCAAGAATTGATGTTTCTAAAGTGGAAATGTCATTCTATGACAGTTTGACAAATAAATACAAATGAATCTAAAATACTCATATTCTGTCATTTTCAGGTCGGAATAACGCTATTTGAGCGAGAAAAGCACAAAATGAACATATACTGCACTTTTCACACTAACTCAACACGAATTCAAAATAAACCATGCTGTCCTTCAAAAACATGCAAGAATTGATGTTTCTAAAGTGGAAATGTCATTCTATGACAGTTTGACAAATAAATACAAATGAATCTAAAATACTCATATTCTGTCATTTTCAGGTCGGAATAACGCTATTTGAGCGAGAAAAGCACAAAATGAACATATACTGCACTTTTCACACTAACTCAACACGAATTCAAAATAAACCATGCTGTCCTTCAAAAACATGCAAGAATTGATGTTTCTAAAGTGGAAATGTCATTCTATGACAGTTTGACAAATCAATACAAATGAATCTAAAATACTCATATTCTGTCATTTTCAGGTCGGAATAACGCTATTTGAGCGAGAAAAGCACAAAATGAACATATACTGCACTTTTCACACTAACTCAACACGAATTCAAAATAAACCATGCTGTCCTTCAAAAACATGCAAGAATTGATGTTTCTAAAGTGGAAATGTCATTCTATGACAGTTTGACAAATCAATACAAATGAATCTAAAATACTCATATTCTGTCATTTTCAGGTCGGAATAACGCTATTTGAGCGAGAAAAGCACAAAATGAACATATACTGCACTTTTCACACTAACTCAACACGAATTCAAAATAAACCATGCTGTCCTTCAAAAACATGCAAGAATTGATGTTTCTAAAGTGGAAATGTCATTCTATGACAGTTTGACAAATCAATACAAATGAATCTAAAATACTCATATTCTGTCATTTTCAGGTCGGAATAACGCTATTTGAGCGAGAAAAGCACAAAATGAACATATACTGCACTTTTCACACTAACTCAACACGAATTCAAAATAAACCATGCTGTCCTTCAAAAACATGCAAGAATTGATGTTTCTAAAGTGGAAATGTCATTCTATGACAGTTTGACAAATAAATACAAATGAATCTAAAATACTCATATTCTGTCATTTTCAGGTCGGAATAACGCTATTTGAGCGAGAAAAGCACAAAATGAACATATACTGCACTTTTCACACTAACTCAACACGAATTCAAAATAAACCATGCTGTCCTTCAAAAACATGCAAGAATTGATGTTTCTAAAGTGGAAATGTCATTCTATGACAGTTTGACAAATCAATACAAATGAATCTAAAATACTCATATTCTGTCATTTTCAGGTCGGAATAACGCTATTTGAGCGAGAAAAGCACAAAATGAACATATACTGCACTTTTCACACTAACTCAACACGAATTCAAAATAAACCATGCTGTCCTTCAAAAACATGCAAGAATTGATGTTTCTAAAGTGGAAATGTCATTCTATGACAGTTTGACAAATAAATACAAATGAATCTAAAATACTCATATTCTGTCATTTTCAGGTCGGAATAACGCTATTTGAGCGAGAAAAGCACAAAATGAACATATACTGCACTTTTCACACTAACTCAACACGAATTCAAAATAAACCATGCTGTCCTTCAAAAACATGCAAGAATTGATGTTTCTAAAGTGGAAATGTCATTCTATGACAGTTTGACAAATAAATACAAATGAATCTAAAATACTCATATTCTGTCATTTTCAGGTCGGAATAACGCTATTTGAGCGAGAAAAGCACAAAATGAACATATACTGCACTTTTCACACTAACTCAACACGAATTCAAAATAAACCATGCTGTCCTTCAAAAACATGCAAGAATTGATGTTTCTAAAGTGGAAATGTCATTCTATGACAGTTTGACAAATAAATACAAATGAATCTAAAATACTCATATTCTGTCATTTTCAGGTCGGAATAACGCTATTTGAGCGAGAAAAGCACAAAATGAACATATACTGCACTTTTCACACTAACTCAACACGAATTCAAAATAAACCATGCTGTCCTTCAAAAACATGCAAGAATTGATGTTTCTAAAGTGGAAATGTCATTCTATGACAGTTTGACAAATAAATACAAATGAATCTAAAATACTCATATTCTGTCATTTTCAGGTCGGAATAACGCTATTTGAGCGAGAAAAGCACAAAATGAACATATACTGCACTTTTCACACTAACTCAACACGAATTCAAAATAAACCATGCTGTCCTTCAAAAACATGCAAGAATTGATGTTTCTAAAGTGGAAATGTCATTCTATGACAGTTTGACAAATAAATACAAATGAATCTAAAATACTCATATTCTGTCATTTTCAGGTCGGAATAACGCTATTTGAGCGAGAAAAGCACAAAATGAACATATACTGCACTTTTCACACTAACTCAACACGAATTCAAAATAAACCATGCTGTCCTTCAAAAACATGCAAGAATTGATGTTTCTAAAGTGGAAATGTCATTCTATGACAGTTTGACAAATAAATACAAATGAATCTAAAATACTCATATTCTGTCATTTTCAGGTCGGAATAACGCTATTTGAGCGAGAAAAGCACAAAATGAACATATACTGCACTTTTCACACTAACTCAACACGAATTCAAAATAAACCATGCTGTCCTTCAAAAACATGCAAGAATTGATGTTTCTAAAGTGGAAATGTCATTCTATGACAGTTTGACAAATAAATACAAATGAATCTAAAATACTCATATTCTGTCATTTTCAGGTCGGAATAACGCTATTTGAGCGAGAAAAGCACAAAATGAACATATACTGCACTTTTCACACTAACTCAACACGAATTCAAAATAAACCATGCTGTCCTTCAAAAACATGCAAGAATTGATGTTTCTAAAGTGGAAATGTCATTCTATGACAGTTTGACAAATAAATACAAATGAATCTAAAATACTCATATTCTGTCATTTTCAGGTCGGAATAACGCTATTTGAGCGAGAAAAGCACAAAATGAACATATACTGCACTTTTCACACTAACTCAACACGAATTCAAAATAAACCATGCTGTCCTTCAAAAACATGCAAGAATTGATGTTTCTAAAGTGGAAATGTCATTCTATGACAGTTTGACAAATCAATACAAATGAATCTAAAATACTCATATTCTGTCATTTTCAGGTCGGAATAACGCTATTTGAGCGAGAAAAGCACAAAATGAACATATACTGCACTTTTCACACTAACTCAACACGAATTCAAAATAAACCATGCTGTCCTTCAAAAACATGCAAGAATTGATGTTTCTAAAGTGGAAATGTCATTCTATGACAGTTTGACAAATCAATACAAATGAATCTAAAATACTCATATTCTGTCATTTTCAGGTCAGAAATAACGCTATTTGAGCGAGAAAAGCACAAAATGAACATATACTGCACTTTTCACACTAACTCAACACGAATTCAAAATAAACCATGCTGTCCTTCAAAAACATGCAAGAATTGATGTTTCTAAAGTGGAAATGTCATTCTATGACAGTTTGACAAATAAATACAAATGAATCTAAAATACTCATATTCTGTCATTTTCAGGTCGGAATAACGCTATTTGAGCGAGAAAAGCACAAAATGAACATATACTGCACTTTTCACACTAACTCAACACGAATTCAAAATAAACCATGCTGTCCTTCAAAAACATGCAAGAATTGATGTTTCTAAAGTGGAAATGTCATTCTATGACAGTTTGACAAATAAATACAAATGAATCTAAAATACTCATATTCTGTCATTTTCAGGTCGGAATAACGCTATTTGAGCGAGAAAAGCACAAAATGAACATATACTGCACTTTTCACACTAACTCAACACGAATTCAAAATAAACCATGCTGTCCTTCAAAAACATGCAAGAATTGATGTTTCTAAAGTGGAAATGTCATTCTATGACAGTTTGACAAATCAATACAAATGAATCTAAAATACTCATATTCTGTCATTTTCAGGTCGGAATAACGCTATTTGAGCGAGAAAAGCACAAAATGAACATATACTGCACTTTTCACACTAACTCAACACGAATTCAAAATAAACCATGCTGTCCTTCAAAAACATGCAAGAATTGATGTTTCTAAAGTGGAAATGTCATTCTATGACAGTTTGACAAATAAATACAAATGAATCTAAAATACTCATATTCTGTCATTTTCAGGTCGGAATAACGCTATTTGAGCGAGAAAAGCACAAAATGAACATATACTGCACTTTTCACACTAACTCAACACGAATTCAAAATAAACCATGCTGTCCTTCAAAAACATGCAAGAATTGATGTTTCTAAAGTGGAAATGTCATTCTATGACAGTTTGACAAATAAATACAAATGAATCTAAAATACTCATATTCTGTCATTTTCAGGTCGGAATAACGCTATTTGAGCGAGAAAAGCACAAAATGAACATATACTGCACTTTTCACACTAACTCAACACGAATTCAAAATAAACCATGCTGTCCTTCAAAAACATGCAAGAATTGATGTTTCTAAAGTGGAAATGTCATTCTATGACAGTTTGACAAATCAATACAAATGAATCTAAAATACTCATATTCTGTCATTTTCAGGTCGGAATAACGCTATTTGAGCGAGAAAAGCACAAAATGAACATATACTGCACTTTTCACACTAACTCAACACGAATTCAAAATAAACCATGCTGTCCTTCAAAAACATGCAAGAATTGATGTTTCTAAAGTGGAAATGTCATTCTATGACAGTTTGACAAATAAATACAAATGAATCTAAAATACTCATATTCTGTCATTTTCAGGTCGGAATAACGCTATTTGAGCGAGAAAAGCACAAAATGAACATATACTGCACTTTTCACACTAACTCAACACGAATTCAAAATAAACCATGCTGTCCTTCAAAAACATGCAAGAATTGATGTTTCTAAAGTGGAAATGTCATTCTATGACAGTTTGACAAATAAATACAAATGAATCTAAAATACTCATATTCTGTCATTTTCAGGTCGGAATAACGCTATTTGAGCGAGAAAAGCACAAAATGAACATATACTGCACTTTTCACACTAACTCAACACGAATTCAAAATAAACCATGCTGTCCTTCAAAAACATGCAAGAATTGATGTTTCTAAAGTGGAAATGTCATTCTATGACAGTTTGACAAATCAATACAAATGAATCTAAAATACTCATATTCTGTCATTTTCAGGTCGGAATAACGCTATTTGAGCGAGAAAAGCACAAAATGAACATATACTGCACTTTTCACACTAACTCAACACGAATTCAAAATAAACCATGCTGTCCTTCAAAAACATGCAAGAATTGATGTTTCTAAAGTGGAAATGTCATTCTATGACAGTTTGACAAATCAATACAAATGAATCTAAAATACTCATATTCTGTCATTTTCAGGTCGGAATAACGCTATTTGAGCGAGAAAAGCACAAAATGAACATATACTGCACTTTTCACACTAACTCAACACGAATTCAAAATAAACCATGCTGTCCTTCAAAAACATGCAAGAATTGATGTTTCTAAAGTGGAAATGTCATTCTATGACAGTTTGACAAATCAATACAAATGAATCTAAAATACTCATATTCTGTCATTTTCAGGTCGGAATAACGCTATTTGAGCGAGAAAAGCACAAAATGAACATATACTGCACTTTTCACACTAACTCAACACGAATTCAAAATAAACCATGCTGTCCTTCAAAAACATGCAAGAATTGATGTTTCTAAAGTGGAAATGTCATTCTATGACAGTTTGACAAATAAATACAAATGAATCTAAAATACTCATATTCTGTCATTTTCAGGTCGGAATAACGCTATTTGAGCGAGAAAAGCACAAAATGAACATATACTGCACTTTTCACACTAACTCAACACGAATTCAAAATAAACCATGCTGTCCTTCAAAAACATGCAAGAATTGATGTTTCTAAAGTGGAAATGTCATTCTATGACAGTTTGACAAATCAATACAAATGAATCTAAAATACTCATATTCTGTCATTTTCAGGTCGGAATAACGCTATTTGAGCGAGAAAAGCACAAAATGAACATATACTGCACTTTTCACACTAACTCAACACGAATTCAAAATAAACCATGCTGTCCTTCAAAAACATGCAAGAATTGATGTTTCTAAAGTGGAAATGTCATTCTATGACAGTTTGACAAATAAATACAAATGAATCTAAAATACTCATATTCTGTCATTTTCAGGTCGGAATAACGCTATTTGAGCGAGAAAAGCACAAAATGAACATATACTGCACTTTTCACACTAACTCAACACGAATTCAAAATAAACCATGCTGTCCTTCAAAAACATGCAAGAATTGATGTTTCTAAAGTGGAAATGTCATTCTATGACAGTTTGACAAATAAATACAAATGAATCTAAAATACTCATATTCTGTCATTTTCAGGTCGGAATAACGCTATTTGAGCGAGAAAAGCACAAAATGAACATATACTGCACTTTTCACACTAACTCAACACGAATTCAAAATAAACCATGCTGTCCTTCAAAAACATGCAAGAATTGATGTTTCTAAAGTGGAAATGTCATTCTATGACAGTTTGACAAATCAATACAAATGAATCTAAAATACTCATATTCTGTCATTTTCAGGTCAGAATAACGCTATTTGAGCGAGAAAAGCACAAAATGAACATATACTGCACTTTTCACACTAACTCAACACGAATTCAAAATAAACCATGCTGTCCTTCAAAAACATGCAAGAATTGATGTTTCTAAAGTGGAAATGTCATTCTATGACAGTTTGACAAATAAATACAAATGAATCTAAAATACTCATATTCTGTCATTTTCAGGTCGGAATAACGCTATTTGAGCGAGAAAAGCACAAAATGAACATATACTGCACTTTTCACACTAACTCAACACGAATTCAAAATAAACCATGCTGTCCTTCAAAAACATGCAAGAATTGATGTTTCTAAAGTGGAAATGTCATTCTATGACAGTTTGACAAATAAATACAAATGAATCTAAAATACTCATATTCTGTCATTTTCAGGTCGGAATAACGCTATTTGAGCGAGAAAAGCACAAAATGAACATATACTGCACTTTTCACACTAACTCAACACGAATTCAAAATAAACCATGCTGTCCTTCAAAAACATGCAAGAATTGATGTTTCTAAAGTGGAAATGTCATTCTATGACAGTTTGACAAATCAATACAAATGAATCTAAAATACTCATATTCTGTCATTTTCAGGTCGGAATAACGCTATTTGAGCGAGAAAAGCACAAAATGAACATATACTGCACTTTTCACACTAACTCAACACGAATTCAAAATAAACCATGCTGTCCTTCAAAAACATGCAAGAATTGATGTTTCTAAAGTGGAAATGTCATTCTATGACAGTTTGACAAATAAATACAAATGAATCTAAAATACTCATATTCTGTCATTTTCAGGTCGGAATAACGCTATTTGAGCGAGAAAAGCACAAAATGAACATATACTGCACTTTTCACACTAACTCAACACGAATTCAAAATAAACCATGCTGTCCTTCAAAAACATGCAAGAATTGATGTTTCTAAAGTGGAAATGTCATTCTATGACAGTTTGACAAATAAATACAAATGAATCTAAAATACTCATATTCTGTCATTTTCAGGTCGGAATAACGCTATTTGAGCGAGAAAAGCACAAAATGAACATATACTGCACTTTTCACACTAACTCAACACGAATTCAAAATAAACCATGCTGTCCTTCAAAAACATGCAAGAATTGATGTTTCTAAAGTGGAAATGTCATTCTATGACAGTTTGACAAATCAATACAAATGAATCTAAAATACTCATATTCTGTCATTTTCAGGTCGGAATAACGCTATTTGAGCGAGAAAAGCACAAAATGAACATATACTGCACTTTTCACACTAACTCAACACGAATTCAAAATAAACCATGCTGTCCTTCAAAAACATGCAAGAATTGATGTTTCTAAAGTGGAAATGTCATTCTATGACAGTTTGACAAATCAATACAAATGAATCTAAAATACTCATATTCTGTCATTTTCAGGTCGGAATAACGCTATTTGAGCGAGAAAAGCACAAAATGAACATATACTGCACTTTTCACACTAACTCAACACGAATTCAAAATAAACCATGCTGTCCTTCAAAAACATGCAAGAATTGATGTTTCTAAAGTGGAAATGTCATTCTATGACAGTTTGACAAATCAATACAAATGAATCTAAAATACTCATATTCTGTCATTTTCAGGTCGGAATAACGCTATTTGAGCGAGAAAAGCACAAAATGAACATATACTGCACTTTTCACACTAACTCAACACGAATTCAAAATAAACCATGCTGTCCTTCAAAAACATGCAAGAATTGATGTTTCTAAAGTGGAAATGTCATTCTATGACAGTTTGACAAATAAATACAAATGAATCTAAAATACTCATATTCTGTCATTTTCAGGTCGGAATAACGCTATTTGAGCGAGAAAAGCACAAAATGAACATATACTGCACTTTTCACACTAACTCAACACGAATTCAAAATAAACCATGCTGTCCTTCAAAAACATGCAAGAATTGATGTTTCTAAAGTGGAAATGTCATTCTATGACAGTTTGACAAATAAATACAAATGAATCTAAAATACTCATATTCTGTCATTTTCAGGTCGGAATAACGCTATTTGAGCGAGAAAAGCACAAAATGAACATATACTGCACTTTTCACACTAACTCAACACGAATTCAAAATAAACCATGCTGTCCTTCAAAAACATGCAAGAATTGATGTTTCTAAAGTGGAAATGTCATTCTATGACAGTTTGACAAATCAATACAAATGAATCTAAAATACTCATATTCTGTCATTTTCAGGTCAAAATAACGCTATTTGATGAGCGAGAAAAGCACAAAATGAACATATACTGCACTTTTCACACTAACTCAACACGAATTCAAAATAAACCATGCTGTCCTTCAAAAACATGCAAGAATTGATGTTTCTAAAGTGGAAATGTCATTCTATGACAGTTTGACAAATAAATACAAATGAATCTAAAATACTCATATTCTGTCATTTTCAGGTCGGAATAACGCTATTTGAGCGAGAAAAGCACAAAATGAACATATACTGCACTTTTCACACTAACTCAACACGAATTCAAAATAAACCATGCTGTCCTTCAAAAACATGCAAGAATTGATGTTTCTAAAGTGGAAATGTCATTCTATGACAGTTTGACAAATAAATACAAATGAATCTAAAATACTCATATTCTGTCATTTTCAGGTCGGAATAACGCTATTTGAGCGAGAAAAGCACAAAATGAACATATACTGCACTTTTCACACTAACTCAACACGAATTCAAAATAAACCATGCTGTCCTTCAAAAACATGCAAGAATTGATGTTTCTAAAGTGGAAATGTCATTCTATGACAGTTTGACAAATCAATACAAATGAATCTAAAATACTCATATTCTGTCATTTTCAGGTCGGAATAACGCTATTTGAGCGAGAAAAGCACAAAATGAACATATACTGCACTTTTCACACTAACTCAACACGAATTCAAAATAAACCATGCTGTCCTTCAAAAACATGCAAGAATTGATGTTTCTAAAGTGGAAATGTCATTCTATGACAGTTTGACAAATAAATACAAATGAATCTAAAATACTCATATTCTGTCATTTTCAGGTCGGAATAACGCTATTTGAGCGAGAAAAGCACAAAATGAACATATACTGCACTTTTCACACTAACTCAACACGAATTCAAAATAAACCATGCTGTCCTTCAAAAACATGCAAGAATTGATGTTTCTAAAGTGGAAATGTCATTCTATGACAGTTTGACAAATAAATACAAATGAATCTAAAATACTCATATTCTGTCATTTTCAGGTCGGAATAACGCTATTTGAGCGAGAAAAGCACAAAATGAACATATACTGCACTTTTCACACTAACTCAACACGAATTCAAAATAAACCATGCTGTCCTTCAAAAACATGCAAGAATTGATGTTTCTAAAGTGGAAATGTCATTCTATGACAGTTTGACAAATCAATACAAATGAATCTAAAATACTCATATTCTGTCATTTTCAGGTCGGAATAACGCTATTTGAGCGAGAAAAGCACAAAATGAACATATACTGCACTTTTCACACTAACTCAACACGAATTCAAAATAAACCATGCTGTCCTTCAAAAACATGCAAGAATTGATGTTTCTAAAGTGGAAATGTCATTCTATGACAGTTTGACAAATCAATACAAATGAATCTAAAATACTCATATTCTGTCATTTTCAGGTCGGAATAACGCTATTTGAGCGAGAAAAGCACAAAATGAACATATACTGCACTTTTCACACTAACTCAACACGAATTCAAAATAAACCATGCTGTCCTTCAAAAACATGCAAGAATTGATGTTTCTAAAGTGGAAATGTCATTCTATGACAGTTTGACAAATCAATACAAATGAATCTAAAATACTCATATTCTGTCATTTTCAGGTCGGAATAACGCTATTTGAGCGAGAAAAGCACAAAATGAACATATACTGCACTTTTCACACTAACTCAACACGAATTCAAAATAAACCATGCTGTCCTTCAAAAACATGCAAGAATTGATGTTTCTAAAGTGGAAATGTCATTCTATGACAGTTTGACAAATAAATACAAATGAATCTAAAATACTCATATTCTGTCATTTTCAGGTCGGAATAACGCTATTTGAGCGAGAAAAGCACAAAATGAACATATACTGCACTTTTCACACTAACTCAACACGAATTCAAAATAAACCATGCTGTCCTTCAAAAACATGCAAGAATTGATGTTTCTAAAGTGGAAATGTCATTCTATGACAGTTTGACAAATCAATACAAATGAATCTAAAATACTCATATTCTGTCATTTTCAGGTCGGAATAACGCTATTTGAGCGAGAAAAGCACAAAATGAACATATACTGCACTTTTCACACTAACTCAACACGAATTCAAAATAAACCATGCTGTCCTTCAAAAACATGCAAGAATTGATGTTTCTAAAGTGGAAATGTCATTCTATGACAGTTTGACAAATAAATACAAATGAATCTAAAATACTCATATTCTGTCATTTTCAGGTCGGAATAACGCTATTTGAGCGAGAAAAGCACAAAATGAACATATACTGCACTTTTCACACTAACTCAACACGAATTCAAAATAAACCATGCTGTCCTTCAAAAACATGCAAGAATTGATGTTTCTAAAGTGGAAATGTCATTCTATGACAGTTTGACAAATAAATACAAATGAATCTAAAATACTCATATTCTGTCATTTTCAGGTCGGAATAACGCTATTTGAGCGAGAAAAGCACAAAATGAACATATACTGCACTTTTCACACTAACTCAACACGAATTCAAAATAAACCATGCTGTCCTTCAAAAACATGCAAGAATTGATGTTTCTAAAGTGGAAATGTCATTCTATGACAGTTTGACAAATAAATACAAATGAATCTAAAATACTCATATTCTGTCATTTTCAGGTCGGAATAACGCTATTTGAGCGAGAAAAGCACAAAATGAACATATACTGCACTTTTCACACTAACTCAACACGAATTCAAAATAAACCATGCTGTCCTTCAAAAACATGCAAGAATTGATGTTTCTAAAGTGGAAATGTCATTCTATGACAGTTTGACAAATAAATACAAATGAATCTAAAATACTCATATTCTGTCATTTTCAGGTCGGAATAACGCTATTTGAGCGAGAAAAGCACAAAATGAACATATACTGCACTTTTCACACTAACTCAACACGAATTCAAAATAAACCATGCTGTCCTTCAAAAACATGCAAGAATTGATGTTTCTAAAGTGGAAATGTCATTCTATGACAGTTTGACAAATAAATACAAATGAATCTAAAATACTCATATTCTGTCATTTTCAGGTCGGAATAACGCTATTTGAGCGAGAAAAGCACAAAATGAACATATACTGCACTTTTCACACTAACTCAACACGAATTCAAAATAAACCATGCTGTCCTTCAAAAACATGCAAGAATTGATGTTTCTAAAGTGGAAATGTCATTCTATGACAGTTTGACAAATAAATACAAATGAATCTAAAATACTCATATTCTGTCATTTTCAGGTCGGAATAACGCTATTTGAGCGAGAAAAGCACAAAATGAACATATACTGCACTTTTCACACTAACTCAACACGAATTCAAAATAAACCATGCTGTCCTTCAAAAACATGCAAGAATTGATGTTTCTAAAGTGGAAATGTCATTCTATGACAGTTTGACAAATAAATACAAATGAATCTAAAATACTCATATTCTGTCATTTTCAGGTCGGAATAACGCTATTTGAGCGAGAAAAGCACAAAATGAACATATACTGCACTTTTCACACTAACTCAACACGAATTCAAAATAAACCATGCTGTCCTTCAAAAACATGCAAGAATTGATGTTTCTAAAGTGGAAATGTCATTCTATGACAGTTTGACAAATAAATACAAATGAATCTAAAATACTCATATTCTGTCATTTTCAGGTCGGAATAACGCTATTTGAGCGAGAAAAGCACAAAATGAACATATACTGCACTTTTCACACTAACTCAACACGAATTCAAAATAAACCATGCTGTCCTTCAAAAACATGCAAGAATTGATGTTTCTAAAGTGGAAATGTCATTCTATGACAGTTTGACAAATCAATACAAATGAATCTAAAATACTCATATTCTGTCATTTTCAGGTCGGAATAACGCTATTTGAGCGAGAAAAGCACAAAATGAACATATACTGCACTTTTCACACTAACTCAACACGAATTCAAAATAAACCATGCTGTCCTTCAAAAACATGCAAGAATTGATGTTTCTAAAGTGGAAATGTCATTCTATGACAGTTTGACAAATCAATACAAATGAATCTAAAATACTCATATTCTGTCATTTTCAGGTCAAAATAACGCTATTTGAGCGAGAAAAGCACAAAATGAACATATACTGCACTTTTCACACTAACTCAACACGAATTCAAAATAAACCATGCTGTCCTTCAAAAACATGCAAGAATTGATGTTTCTAAAGTGGAAATGTCATTCTATGACAGTTTGACAAATAAATACAAATGAATCTAAAATACTCATATTCTGTCATTTTCAGGTCGGAATAACGCTATTTGAGCGAGAAAAGCACAAAATGAACATATACTGCACTTTTCACACTAACTCAACACGAATTCAAAATAAACCATGCTGTCCTTCAAAAACATGCAAGAATTGATGTTTCTAAAGTGGAAATGTCATTCTATGACAGTTTGACAAATAAATACAAATGAATCTAAAATACTCATATTCTGTCATTTTCAGGTCGGAATAACGCTATTTGAGCGAGAAAAGCACAAAATGAACATATACTGCACTTTTCACACTAACTCAACACGAATTCAAAATAAACCATGCTGTCCTTCAAAAACATGCAAGAATTGATGTTTCTAAAGTGGAAATGTCATTCTATGACAGTTTGACAAATAAATACAAATGAATCTAAAATACTCATATTCTGTCATTTTCAGGTCGGAATAACGCTATTTGAGCGAGAAAAGCACAAAATGAACATATACTGCACTTTTCACACTAACTCAACACGAATTCAAAATAAACCATGCTGTCCTTCAAAAACATGCAAGAATTGATGTTTCTAAAGTGGAAATGTCATTCTATGACAGTTTGACAAATCAATACAAATGAATCTAAAATACTCATATTCTGTCATTTTCAGGTCGGAATAACGCTATTTGAGCGAGAAAAGCACAAAATGAACATATACTGCACTTTTCACACTAACTCAACACGAATTCAAAATAAACCATGCTGTCCTTCAAAAACATGCAAGAATTGATGTTTCTAAAGTGGAAATGTCATTCTATGACAGTTTGACAAATAAATACAAATGAATCTAAAATACTCATATTCTGTCATTTTCAGGTCGGAATAACGCTATTTGAGCGAGAAAAGCACAAAATGAACATATACTGCACTTTTCACACTAACTCAACACGAATTCAAAATAAACCATGCTGTCCTTCAAAAACATGCAAGAATTGATGTTTCTAAAGTGGAAATGTCATTCTATGACAGTTTGACAAATCAATACAAATGAATCTAAAATACTCATATTCTGTCATTTTCAGGTCGGAATAACGCTATTTGAGCGAGAAAAGCACAAAATGAACATATACTGCACTTTTCACACTAACTCAACACGAATTCAAAATAAACCATGCTGTCCTTCAAAAACATGCAAGAATTGATGTTTCTAAAGTGGAAATGTCATTCTATGACAGTTTGACAAATCAATACAAATGAATCTAAAATACTCATATTCTGTCATTTTCAGGTCAAAATAACGCTATTTGAGCGAGAAAAGCACAAAATGAACATATACTGCACTTTTCACACTAACTCAACACGAATTCAAAATAAACCATGCTGTCCTTCAAAAACATGCAAGAATTGATGTTTCTAAAGTGGAAATGTCATTCTATGACAGTTTGACAAATAAATACAAATGAATCTAAAATACTCATATTCTGTCATTTTCAGGTCGGAATAACGCTATTTGAGCGAGAAAAGCACAAAATGAACATATACTGCACTTTTCACACTAACTCAACACGAATTCAAAATAAACCATGCTGTCCTTCAAAAACATGCAAGAATTGATGTTTCTAAAGTGGAAATGTCATTCTATGACAGTTTGACAAATAAATACAAATGAATCTAAAATACTCATATTCTGTCATTTTCAGGTCGGAATAACGCTATTTGAGCGAGAAAAGCACAAAATGAACATATACTGCACTTTTCACACTAACTCAACACGAATTCAAAATAAACCATGCTGTCCTTCAAAAACATGCAAGAATTGATGTTTCTAAAGTGGAAATGTCATTCTATGACAGTTTGACAAATAAATACAAATGAATCTAAAATACTCATATTCTGTCATTTTCAGGTCGGAATAACGCTATTTGAGCGAGAAAAGCACAAAATGAACATATACTGCACTTTTCACACTAACTCAACACGAATTCAAAATAAACCATGCTGTCCTTCAAAAACATGCAAGAATTGATGTTTCTAAAGTGGAAATGTCATTCTATGACAGTTTGACAAATAAATACAAATGAATCTAAAATACTCATATTCTGTCATTTTCAGGTCAAAATAACGCTATTTGAGCGAGAAAAGCACAAAATGAACATATACTGCACTTTTCACACTAACTCAACACGAATTCAAAATAAACCATGCTGTCCTTCAAAAACATGCAAGAATTGATGTTTCTAAAGTGGAAATGTCATTCTATGACAGTTTGACAAATAAATACAAATGAATCTAAAATACTCATATTCTGTCATTTTCAGGTCGGAATAACGCTATTTGAGCGAGAAAAGCACAAAATGAACATATACTGCACTTTTCACACTAACTCAACACGAATTCAAAATAAACCATGCTGTCCTTCAAAAACATGCAAGAATTGATGTTTCTCAAGTGGAATTCTCATTCTAAGACACGTTGAAGCATAAAAAACACATGACTATCAAATGGTAACACTCATCTAATTTCAATGTCAACATCATTATACATGGGCAACAAGAGAACAAAATGAACATGTATTTTTAACAGCAATTGAAAAAAAGTCAAATTAAACGATGTTCTTTAAAAACACTCACATTTGAGTGTTTCTCAGGTGGAATTTACATTCTGACAGTGTGACATATAAAAACAAATGAATCTGAAATGGTGACGCTCATTTGATTTTACAGTCAAAATCACACTACATAAGCGAGCCACGCACAAATTGAACATTTGTCGTACTTTTCACAGTTTCTGAAAAAGACGTCAAATTAAGTAATGCTGTCCTTCATACACATTCACATTTGAGTGTTTCTAAAGTGGAATTGTCATTCTGACACAGTGTGAAACATAAAAACAAATGAATCTTAAATGGTGACGATCATTTGATTTTACAGTCAAAATCACACTACATGAGCGAGCCACACAAAAACTGAACATTTGTCGTACTTTTCACAGCACCTGAAAAAGAAGTCAAATTAAAACATATTGTCCTTCATAAACGTTCACATTTGAGTGTTGTTCAGGTGGAATTGTCATTCCGAGACAGTGTGACACATAAAAACAAATGAATCTTAAATGGTGACGCTCATTTGATTTTACAGTCAAAATCACACTACATGAGCGAGCCACGCACAAACTGAACACTTGTCGTACTTTTCACAGTATCTGAAAAAGAAGTCAAATTAAAACATGTTGTCCTTCATAAACATTCACATTTGAGTGTTTCTTAGGTGGAATTGTCATTCTGAGACAGTGTGACACATAAAAACAAATGAATCTTAAATGGTGACACTCATTTGATTTTACAGTCAAAATCACACTACATGAGCGAGACAAGCACAAATTGAACATTTGTCGTACTTTTCACAGTATCTGAAAAAGAAGTCAAATTAAAACATGTTGTCCTTCATAAACATTCACAGTTGAATGTTTCCAGAGTGGAATTGTCATTCTGAGACAGTGTGACACATAAAAACAAATGAATCTTAAATGGTGACGCTCATTTGATTTTACAGTCAAAATCAAACTACATGAGCGAGCCACACAAAAACTGAACATTTGTCGTACTTTTCACAGCACCTGAAAAAGAAGTCAAATTAAAACATATTGTCCTTCATAAACATTCACATTTGAGTGTTGTTCAGGTGGAATTGTCATTCTGAGACAGTGTGACACATAAAAACAAATGAATCTTAAATGGTGACGATCATTTGATTTTACAGTCAAAATCACACTACATGAGCGAGCCACACAAAAACTGAACATTTGTCGTACTTTTCACAGTACCTGAAAAAGAAGTCAAATTAAAACATATTGTCCTTCATAAACATTCACATTTGAGTGTTTCTTAGGTGGAATTGTCATTCTGAGACAGTGTGACACATAAAAACAAATGAATCTTAAATGGTGACGCTCATTTGATTTTACAGTCAAAATCACACTACATGAGCGACAAAAGCACAAATTGAACATTCGTCGTACTTTTCACAGTATCTGAAAAAGAAGTCAAATTAAAACATGTTGTCCTTCATAAACATTCACAGTTGAACGTTTCCAAAGTGGAATTGTCATTCTGAGACAGTGTGACACATAAAAACAAATGAATCTTAAATGGTGACGCTCATCTGATTTCACAGTCAAAATCACACTACATGAGCGAGACAAGCACAAATTGAACATTTGTCGTACTTTTCACAGTATCTGAAAAAGAAGTCAAATTAAAACATATTGTCCTTCATAAACATTCACATTTGAGTGTTTCTTAGGTGGAATTGTCATTCTGAGACAGTGTGACACATAAAAACAAATGAATCTTAAATGGTGACACTCATTTGATTTTACAGTCAAAATCACACTACATGAGCGAGACAAGCACAAATTGAACATTTGTCGTACTTTTCACAGTATCTGAAAAAGAAGTCAAATTAAAACATGTTGTCCTTCATAAACATTCACAGTTGAATGTTTCCAGAGTGGAATTGTCATTCTGAGACAGTGTGACACATAAAAACAAATGAATCTTAAATGGTGACGCTCATTTGATTTTACAGTCAAAATCAAACTACATGAGCGAGCCACACAAAAACTGAACATTTGTCGTACTTTTCACAGTACCTGAAAAAGAAGTCAAATTAAAACATATTGTCCTTCATAAACATTCACATTTGAGTGTTTCTTAGGTGGAATTGTCATTCTGAGACAGTGTGACACATAAAAACAAATGAATCTTAAATGGTGACGCTCATTTGATTTTACAGTCAAAATCAAACTACATGAGCGAGCCACACACAAATTGAACACTTCTGAGACAGTGTGACACATAAAAACAAATGAATCTTAAATGGTGACGCTCATCTGATTTCACAGTCAAAATCACACTACATGAGCGAGACAAGCACAAATTGAACACTTGTCGTACTTTTCACAGTATCTGAAAAAGAAGTCAAATTAAAACATATTGTCCTTCATAGATATTCACAGTTGAGTGTTTCTTAGGTGGAATTGTCATTCTGAGACAGTGTGACACATAAAAACAAATGAATCTTAAATGGTGACGCTCATCTGATTTCACAGTCAAAATCACACTACATGAGCGAGACAAGCACAAATTGAACGTTTGTCGTACTTCTCACAGTATCTGAAAAAGAAGTCAAATGAAATAATGCTGTCCTTCATACACATTCACATTTGAAGTGTTTCTAAAGTGGAATTGTCATTCTGAGACAGTGTGACACATAAAAACAAATGAATCTTAAATGGTGACGCTCATTTGATTTTACAGTTAAAATCACACTACAAGAGTGAGAAAGGCATAAATTGAACATTTGTCTTACTTTTCACAGTATCTGAAAAAGATGTCAAATTAAGCAATGCTGTCCTTCATACACATTCACATTTGATTGTTTCTAATGTGGAATTGTTATTCTGACACAGTGTGACACATAAAAACAAATGAATCTTAAATGGTGACGCTCATTTGATTTTACAGTCAAAATCATACTACATGAGCGAGCCACGCACAAATTGAACACTTGTCGTACTTTTCACAGTATCTGAAAAAGAAGTCAAATTTAAACATATTGTCCTTCATAAACATTCACATTTGAGTGTTTCTTAGGTGGAATTGTCATTCTGAGACAGTGTGACACATAAAAACAAATGAATCTGAAATGGTGACGCTCATTTGATTTTACAGTCAAAATCATACTACATAAGCGAGCCACGCACAAATTGAACACTTGTCGTACTTTTCACAGTATCTGAAAAAGAAGTCAAATTTAAACATATTGTCCTTCATAAACATTCACATTTGAGTGTTTCTTAGGTGGAATTGTCATTCTGAGACAGTGTGACACATAAAAACAAATGAATCTGAAATGGTGACGCTCATTTGATTTTACAGTCAAAATCACACTACATGAGCAGCAAAAGCACAAATTGAACATTCGTCGTACTTTTCACAGTATCTGAAAAAGAAGTCAAATTAAAACATGTTGTCCTTCATAAACATTCACAGTTGAACGTTTCCAGAGTGGAATTGTCATTCTGAGACAGTGTGACACATAAAAACAAATGAATCTTAAATGGTGACGCTCATCTGATTTCACAGTCAAAATCACACTACATGAGCGAGACAAGCACAAATTGAACATTTGTCGTACTTTTCACAGTATCTGAAAAAGAAGTCAAATTAAAACATGTTGTCCTTCATAAACATTCACAGTTGAATGTTTCCAGAGTGGAATTGTCATTCTGAGACAGTGTGACACATAAAAACAAATGAATCTTAAATGGTGACGCTCATTTGATTTTACAGTCAAAATCAAACTACATGAGCGAGCCACACAAAAACTGAACATTTGTCGTACTTTTCACAGCACCTGAAAAAGAAGTCAAATTAAAACATATTGTCCTTCATAAACATTCACATTTGAGTGTTGTTCAGGTGGAATTGTTATTCTGAGACAGTGTGACACATAAAAACAAATGAATCTTAAATGGTGACGCTCATTTGATTTTACAGTCAAAATCATACTGCATGAGCGAGCCACGCACAAACTGAACACTTGTCGTACTTTTCACAGTATCTGAAAAAGAAGTCAAATTAAAACACATTGTCCTTCATGAACATTCACATTTGAGTGTTTCCTAGGTGGAATTGTCATTCTGAGACAGTGTGACACATAAAAACAAATGAATCTTAAATGGTGACGCTCATTTGATTTTACAGTCAAAATCATACTGCATGAGCGAGCCACGCACAAACTGAACACTTGTCGTACTTTTCACAGTATCTGAAAAAGAAGTCAAATTAAAACACATTGTCCTTCATGAACATTCACATTTGAGTGTTTCCTAGGTGGAATTGTCATTCTGAGACAGTGTGACACATAAAAACAAATGAATCTTAAATGGTGACGCTCATTTGATTTTACAGTCAAAATCACACTACATGAGCGAGCCACGCAAAAACTGAACATTTGTCGTACTTTTCACAGTATCTGAAAAAGAAGTCAAATGAAATAATACTGTCCTTCATAAATATTCACAGTTGAATGTTTCCAGAGTGGAATTGTCATTCTGAGATAGTGTGACACATAAAAACAAATGAACCTTAAATGGTGACGCTCATTTGATTTTACAGTCAAAATCACACTACATGAGCGAGACAAGCACAAATTGAACATTTGTCGTACTTTTCACAGTATCTGAAAAAGAAGTCAAATTAAAACATGTTGTCCTTCATAAACATTCACAGTTGAATGTTTCCAGAGTGGAATTGTCATTCTGAGATAGTGTGACACATAAAAACAAATGAATCTTAAATGGTGACGCTCATTTGATTTTACAGTCAAAATCACACTACATGAGCGAGACAAGCACAAATTGAACATTTGTCGTACTTTTCACAGTATCTGAAAAAGAAGTCAAATTAAAACATGTTGTCCTTCATAAACATTCACAGTTGAATGTTTCCAGAGTGGAATTGTCATTCTGAGATAGTGTGACACATAAAAACAAATGAATCTTAAATGGTGACGCTCATTTGATTTAACAGTCAAAATCACACTACATGAGCGAGACAAGCACAAATTGAACATTTGTCATACTTTTCACAGTATCTGAAAAAGACGTCAAATTAAAACATGTTGTCCTTCATAAACATTCACAGTTGAATGTTTCCAGAGTGGAATTGTCATTCTGAGACAGTGTGACACATAAAAACAAATGAATCTTAAATGGTGACGCTCATTTGATTTTACAGTCAAAATCACACTACATGAGCGAGCCACACAAAAACTGAACATTTGTCGTACTTTTCACAGTATCTGAAAAAGAAGTCAAATGAAATAATGCTGTCCTTCATACACATTCACATTTGAGTGTTTCTAAAGTGGAATTGTCATTCTGAGATAGTGTGACACATAAAAACAAATGAATCTTATGTGGTGACGCTCATTTGATTTTACAGTTAAAATCACACTGCAAGAGCGAGACACGAACAAACTGAACACTTGTTGTAATTCTCACAGTATCTGAAAAAGAAGTCAAATGAAATAATACTGTCCTTCATAAACATTCACAGTTGAATGTTTCCAGAGTGGAATTCTCATTCTGAGATAGTGTGACACATAAAAACAAATGAATCTTAAATGGTGACGCTCATTTGATTTTACAGTCAAAATCACACTACATGAGCGAGACAAGCACAAATTGAACATTTGTCGTACTTTTCACAGTATCTGAAAAAGAAGTCAAATTAAAACATGTTGTCCTTCATAAACATTCACAGTTGAATATTTCCAGAGTGGAATTGTCATTCTGAGACAGTGTGACACATAAAAACAAATGAATCTTAAATGGTGACGCTCATTTGATTTTACAGTCAAAATCACACTACATGAGCGAGCCACGCAAAAACTGAACATTTGTCGTACTTTTCACAGTATCTGAAAAAGAAGTCAAATGAAATAATACTGTCCTTCATAAATATTCACAGTTGAATGTTTCCAGAGTGGAATTGTCATTCTGAGATAGTGTGACACATAAAAACAAATGAACCTTAAATGGTGACGCTCATTTGATTTTACAGTCAAAATCACACTACATGAGCGAGATAAGCACAAATTGAACATTTGTCGTACTTTTCACAGTATCTGAAAAAGAAGTCAAATTAAAACATGTTGTCCTTCATAAACATTCACAGTTGAATGTTTCCAGAGTGGAATTGTCATTCTGAGACAGTGTGACACATAAAAACAAATGAATCTGAAATGGTGACGCTCATTTGATTTTACAGTCAAAATCATACTACATAAGCGAGCCACGCACAAATTGAACACTTGTCGTACTTTTCACAGTATCTGAAAAAGAAGTCAAATTTAAACATATTGTCCTTCATAAACATTCACATTTGAGTGTTTCTTAGGTGGAATTGTCATTCTGAGACAGTGTGACACATAAAAACAAATGAATCTTAAATGGTGACGCTCATTTGATTTTACAGTCAAAATCACACTACATGAGCGGCAAAAGCACAAATTGAACATTCGTCGTACTTTTCATAGTATCTGAAAAAGAAGTCAAATTAAAACATGTTGTCCTTCATAAACATTCACAGTTGAACGTTTCCAGAGTGGAATTGTCATTCTGAGACAGTGTGACACATAAAAACAAATGAATCTTAAATGGTGACGCTCATCTGATTTCACAGTCAAAATCACACTACATGAGCGAGACAAGCACAAATTGAACATTTGTCGTACTTTTCACAGTATCTGAAAAAGAAGTCAAATTAAAACATGTTGTCCTTCATAAACATTCACAGTTGAATGTTTCCAGAGTGGAATTGTCATTCTGAGACAGTGTGACACATAAAAACAAATGAATCTTAAATGGTGACGCTCATTTGATTTTACAGTCAAAATCAAACTACATGAGCGAGCCACACAAAAACTGAACATTTGTCGTACTTTTCACAGCACCTGAAAAAGAAGTCAAATTAAAACATATTGTCCTTCATAAACATTCACATTTGAGTGTTGTTCAGGTGGAATTGTTATTCTGAGACAGTGTGACACATAAAAACAAATGAATCTTAAATGGTGACGCTCATTTGATTTTACAGTCAAAATCATACTGCATGAGCGAGCCACGCACAAACTGAACACTTGTCGTACTTTTCACAGTATCTGAAAAAGAAGTCAAATTAAAACACATTGTCCTTCATGAACATTCACATTTGAGTGTTTCCTAGGTGGAATTGTCATTCTGAGACAGTGTGACACATAAAAACAAATGAATCTTAAATGGTGACGCTCATTTGATTTTACAGTCAAAATCATACTGCATGAGCGAGCCACGCACAAACTGAACACTTGTCGTACTTTTCACAGTATCTGAAAAAGAAGTCAAATTAAAACACATTGTCCTTCATGAACATTCACATTTGAGTGTTTCCTAGGTGGAATTGTCATTCTGAGACAGTGTGACACATAAAAACAAATGAATCTTAAATGGTGACGCTCATTTGATTTTACAGTCAAAATCACACTACATGAGCGAGCCACGCAAAAACTGAACATTTGTCGTACTTTTCACAGTATCTGAAAAAGAAGTCAAATGAAATAATACTGTCCTTCATAAATATTCACAGTTGAATGTTTCCAGAGTGGAATTGTCATTCTGAGATAGTGTGACACATAAAAACAAATGAACCTTAAATGGTGACGCTCATTTGATTTTACAGTCAAAATCACACTACATGAGCGAGACAAGCACAAATTGAACATTTGTCGTACTTTTCACAGTATCTGAAAAAGAAGTCAAATTAAAACATGTTGTCCTTCATAAACATTCACAGTTGAATGTTTCCAGAGTGGAATTGTCATTCTGAGATAGTGTGACACATAAAAACAAATGAATCTTAAATGGTGACGCTCATTTGATTTTACAGTCAAAATCACACTACATGAGCGAGACAAGCACAAATTGAACATTTGTCGTACTTTTCACAGTATCTGAAAAAGAAGTCAAATTAAAACATGTTGTCCTTCATAAACATTCACAGTTGAATGTTTCCAGAGTGGAATTGTCATTCTGAGATAGTGTGACACATAAAAACAAATGAATCTTAAATGGTGACGCTCATTTGATTTAACAGTCAAAATCACACTACATGAGCGAGACAAGCACAAATTGAACATTTGTCATACTTTTCACAGTATCTGAAAAAGACGTCAAATTAAAACATGTTGTCCTTCATAAACATTCACAGTTGAATGTTTCCAGAGTGGAATTGTCATTCTGAGACAGTGTGACACATAAAAACAAATGAATCTTAAATGGTGACGCTCATTTGATTTTACAGTCAAAATCACACTACATGAGCGAGCCACACAAAAACTGAACATTTGTCGTACTTTTCACAGTATCTGAAAAAGAAGTCAAATGAAATAATGCTGTCCTTCATACACATTCACATTTGAGTGTTTCTAAAGTGGAATTGTCATTCTGAGATAGTGTGACACATAAAAACAAATGAATCTTATGTGGTGACGCTCATTTGATTTTACAGTTAAAATCACACTGCAAGAGCGAGACACGAACAAACTGAACACTTGTTGTAATTCTCACAGTATCTGAAAAAGAAGTCAAATGAAATAATACTGTCCTTCATAAACATTCACAGTTGAATGTTTCCAGAGTGGAATTCTCATTCTGAGATAGTGTGACACATAAAAACAAATGAATCTTAAATGGTGACGCTCATTTGATTTTACAGTCAAAATCACACTACATGAGCGAGACAAGCACAAATTGAACATTTGTCGTACTTTTCACAGTATCTGAAAAAGAAGTCAAATTAAAACATGTTGTCCTTCATAAACATTCACAGTTGAATGTTTCCAGAGTGGAATTGTCATTCTGAGACAGTGTGACACATAAAAACAAATGAATCTTAAATGGTGACGCTCATTTGATTTTACAGTCAAAATCACACTACATGAGCGAGCCACGCAAAAACTGAACATTTGTCGTACTTTTCACAGTATCTGAAAAAGAAGTCAAATGAAATAATACTGTCCTTCATAAATATTCACAGTTGAATGTTTCCAGAGTGGAATTGTCATTCTGAGATAGTGTGACACATAAAAACAAATGAACCTTAAATGGTGACGCTCATTTGATTTTACAGTCAAAATCACAGTACATGAGCGAGACAAGCACAAATTGAACATTTGTCGTACTTTTCACAGTATCTGAAAAAGAAGTCAAATTAAAACATGTTGTCCTTCATAAACATTCACAGTTGAATGTTTCCAGAGTGGAATTGTCATTCTGAGATAGTGTGACACATAAAAACAAATGAATCTTAAATGGTGACGCTCATTTGATTTAACAGTCAAAATCACACTACATGAGCGAGACAAGCACAAATTGAACATTTGTCATACTTTTCACAGTATCTGAAAAAGACGTCAAATTAAAACATGTTGTCCTTCATAAACATTCACAGTTGAATGTTTCCAGAGTGGAATTGTCATTCTGAGACAGTGTGACACATAAAAACAAATGAATCTTAAATGGTGACGCTCATTTGATTTTACAGTCAAAATCACACTACATGAGCGAGCCACATAAAAACTGAACATTTGTCGTACTTTTCACAGTATCTGAAAAAGAAGTCAAATGAAATAATGCTGTCCTTCATACACATTCACATTTGAGTGTTTCTAAAGTGGAATTGTCATTCCGACACAGTGTGACACATAAAAACAAATGAATCTTAAATGGTGACGCTCATTTGATTTTACAGTTAAAATCACACTGCAAGAGCGAGACACGAACAAACTGAACACTTGTTGTAATTCTCACAGTATCTGAAAAAGAAGTCAAATGAAATAATACTGTCCTTCATACACATTCACAGTTGAATGTTTCCAGAGTGGAATTGTCATTCTGAGATAGTGTGACACATAAAAACAAATGAACCTTAAATGGTGACGCTCATTTGATTTTACAGTCAAAATCACACTACATGAGCGAGCCACACACAAACTGAACATTTGTCGTACTTTTCACAGTATCTGAAAAAGAAGTCAAATGAAATAATACTGTCCTTCATACACATTCACATTTGTGTGTTTCTAAAGTGGAATTGTCATTCTGATATAGTGTGACACATAAAAACAAATGAACCTTAAATGGTGACGCTCATTTGATTTTACAGTCAAAATCACACTACATGAGCGAGACAAGCACAAATTGAACATTTGTCGTACTTTTCACAGTATCTGAAAAAGAAGTCAAATTAAAACATGTTGTCCTTCATAAACATTCACAGTTGAATGTTTCCAGAGTGGAATTCTCATTCTGAGACAGTGTGACACATAAAAACAAATGAATCTTAAATGGTGACGCTCGTTTGATTTTACAGTCAAAATCACACTACATGAGCGAGACAAGCACAAATTGAACATTTGTCGTACTTTTCACAGTATCTGAAAAAGAAGTCAAATTAAAACATGTTGTCCTTCATAAACATTCACAGTTGAATGTTTCCAGAGTGGAATTGTCATTCTGAGATAGTGTGACACATAAAAACAAATGAATCTTAAATGGTGACGCTCATTTGATTTAACAGTCAAAATCACACTACATGAGCGAGACAAGCACAAATTGAACATTTGTCATACTTTTCACAGTATCTGAAAAAGACGTCAAATTAAAACATGTTGTCCTTCATAAACATTCACAGTTGAATGTTTCCAGAGTGGAATTGTCATTCTGAGACAGTGTGACACATAAAAACAAATGAATCTTAAATGGTGACGCTCATTTGATTTTACAGTCAAAATCACACTACATGAGCGAGCCACATAAAAACTGAACATTTGTCGTACTTTTCACAGTATCTGAAAAAGAAGTCAAATGAAATAATACTGTCCTTCATACACATTCACAGTTGAATGTTTCCAGAGTGGAATTGTCATTCTGAGATAGTGTGACACATAAAAACAAATGAACCTTAAATGGTGACGCTCATTTGATTTTACAGTCAAAATCACACTACATGAGCGAGCCACACACAAACTGAACATTTGTCGTACTTTTCACAGTATCTGAAAAAGAAGTCAAATGAAATAATACTGTCCTTCATAAATATTCACAGTTGAATGTTTCCAGAGTGGAATTGTCATTCTGAGATAGTGTGACACATAAAAACAAATGAACCTTAAATGGTGACGCTCATTTGATTTTACAGTCAAAATCACAGTACATGAGCGAGACAAGCACAAATTGAACATTTGTCGTACTTTTCACAGTATCTGAAAAAGAAGTCAAATTAAAACATGTTGTCCTTCATAAACATTCACAGTTGAATGTTTCCAGAGTGGAATTGTCATTCTGAGATAGTGTGACACATAAAAACAAATGAATCTTAAATGGTGACGCTCATTTGATTTAACAGTCAAAATCACACTACATGAGCGAGACAAGCACAAATTGAACATTTGTCATACTTTTCACAGTATCTGAAAAAGACGTCAAATTAAAACATGTTGTCCTTCATAAACATTCACAGTTGAATGTTTCCAGAGTGGAATTGTCATTCTGAGACAGTGTGACACATAAAAACAAATGAATCTTAAATGGTGACGCTCATTTGATTTTACAGTCAAAATCACACTACATGAGCGAGCCACATAAAAACTGAACATTTGTCGTACTTTTCACAGTATCTGAAAAAGAAGTCAAATGAAATAATGCTGTCCTTCATACACATTCACATTTGAGTGTTTCTAAAGTGGAATTGTCATTCCGACACAGTGTGACACATAAAAACAAATGAATCTTAAATGGTGACGCTCATTTGATTTTACAGTTAAAATCACACTGCAAGAGCGAGACACGAACAAACTGAACACTTGTTGTAATTCTCACAGTATCTGAAAAAGAAGTCAAATGAAATAATACTGTCCTTCATACACATTCACAGTTGAATGTTTCCAGAGTGGAATTGTCATTCTGAGATAGTGTGACACATAAAAACAAATGAACCTTAAATGGTGACGCTCATTTGATTTTACAGTCAAAATCACACTACATGAGCGAGCCACACACAAACTGAACATTTGTCGTACTTTTCACAGTATCTGAAAAAGAAGTCAAATGAAATAATACTGTCCTTCATACACATTCACATTTGTGTGTTTCTAAAGTGGAATTGTCATTCTGATATAGTGTGACACATAAAAACAAATGAACCTTAAATGGTGACGCTCATTTGATTTTACAGTCAAAATCACACTACATGAGCGAGACAAGCACAAATTGAACATTTGTCGTACTTTTCACAGTATCTGAAAAAGAAGTCAAATTAAAACATGTTGTCCTTCATAAACATTCACAGTTGAATGTTTCCAGAGTGGAATTCTCATTCTGAGACAGTGTGACACATAAAAACAAATGAATCTTAAATGGTGACGCTCGTTTGATTTTACAGTCAAAATCACACTACATGAGCGAGACAAGCACAAATTGAACATTTGTCGTACTTTTCACAGTATCTGAAAAAGAAGTCAAATTAAAACATGTTGTCCTTCATAAACATTCACAGTTGAATGTTTCCAGAGTGGAATTGTCATTCTGAGACAGTGTGACACATAAAAACAAATGAATCTTAAATGGTGACGCTCATTTGATTTTACAGTCAAAATCACACTACATGAGCGAGCCACGCAAAAACTGAACATTTGTCGTACTTTTCACAGTATCTGAAAAAGAAGTCAAATGAAATAATACTGTCCTTCATAGATATTCACAGTTGAATGTTTCCAGAGTGGAATTGTCATTCTGAGATAGTGTGACACATAAAAACAAATGAACCTTAAATGGTGACGCTCATTTGATTTTACAGTCAAAATCACACTACATGAGCGAGACAAGCACAAATTGAACATTTGTCGTACTTTTCACAGTATCTGAAAAAGAAGTCAAATTAAAACATGTTGTCCTTCATAAACATTCACAGTTGAATGTTTCCAGAGTGGAATTGTCATTCTGAGATAGTGTGACACATAAAAACAAATGAATCTTAAATGGTGACGCTCATTTGATTTAACAGTCAAAATCACACTACATGAGCGAGACAAGCACAAATTGAACATTTGTCATACTTTTCACAGTATCTGAAAAAGACGTCAAATTAAAACATGTTGTCCTTCATAAACATTCACAGTTGAATGTTTCCAGAGTGGAATTGTCATTCTGAGACAGTGTGACACATAAAAACAAATGAATCTTAAATGGTGACGCTCATTTGATTTTACAGTCAAAATCACACTACATGAGCGAGCCACATAAAAACTGAACATTTGTCGTACTTTTCACAGTATCTGAAAAAGAAGTCAAATGAAATAATGCTGTCCTTCATACACATTCACATTTGAGTGTTTCTAAAGTGGAATTGTCATTCCGACACAGTGTGACACATAAAAACAAATGAATCTTAAATGGTGACGCTCATTTGATTTTACAGTTAAAATCACACTGCAAGAGCGAGACACGAACAAACTGAACACTTGTTGTAATTCTCACAGTATCTGAAAAAGAAGTCAAATGAAATAATACTGTCCTTCATACACATTCACAGTTGAATGTTTCCAGAGTGGAATTGTCATTCTGAGATAGTGTGACACATAAAAACAAATGAACCTTAAATGGTGACGCTCATTTGATTTTACAGTCAAAATCACACTACATGAGCGAGACAAGCACAAATTGAACATTTGTCGTACTTTTCACAGTATCTGAAAAAGAAGTCAAATTAAAACATGTTGTCCTTCATAAACATTCACAGTTGAATGTTTCCAGAGTGGAATTCTCATTCTGAGACAGTGTGACACATAAAAACAAATGAATCTTAAATGGTGACGCTCGTTTGATTTTACAGTCAAAATCACACTACATGAGCGAGACAAGCACAAATTGAACATTTGTCGTACTTTTCACAGTATCTGAAAAAGAAGTCAAATTAAAACATGTTGTCCTTCATAAACATTCACAGTTGAATGTTTCCAGAGTGGAATTGTCATTCTGAGATAGTGTGACACATAAAAACAAATGAATCTTAAATGAATCTTAAATGGTGACGCTCATTTGATTTTACAGTCAAAATCACACTACATGAGCGAGCCACACACAAACTGAACATTTGTCGTACTTTTCACAGTATCTGAAAAAGAAGTCAAATGAAATAATACTGTCCTTCATACACATTCACATTTGAGTGTTTCTAAAGTGGAATTGTCATTCTGAGATAGTGTGACACATAAAAACAAATGAACCTTAAATGGTGACGCTCATTTGATTTTACAGTCAAAATCACAGTACATGAGCGAGACAAGCACAAATTGAACATTTGTCGTACTTTTCACAGTATCTGAAAAAGAAGTCAAATTAAAACATGTTGTCCTTCATAAACATTCACAGTTGAATGTTTCCAGAGTGGAATTGTCATTCTGAGATAGTGTGACACATAAAAACAAATGAATCTTAAATGGTGACGCTCATTTGATTTAACAGTCAAAATCACACTACATGAGCGAGACAAGCACAAATTGAACATTTGTCATACTTTTCACAGTATCTGAAAAAGACGTCAAATTAAAACATGTTGTCCTTCATAAACATTCACAGTTGAATGTTTCCAGAGTGGAATTGTCATTCTGAGACAGTGTGACACATAAAAACAAATGAATCTTAAATGGTGACGCTCATTTGATTTTACAGTCAAAATCACACTACATGAGCGAGCCACACAAAAACTGAACATTTGTCGTACTTTTCACAGTATCTGAAAAAGAAGTCAAATGAAATAATGCTGTCCTTCATACACATTCACATTTAAGTGTTTCTAAAGTGGAATTGTCATTCCGACACAGTGTGACACATAAAAACAAATGAATCTTAAATGGTGACGCTCATTTGATTTTACAGTTAAAATCACACTGCAAGAGCGAGACACGAACAAACTGAACACTTGTTGTAATTCTCACAGTATCTGAAAAAGAAGTCAAATGAAATAATACTGTCCTTCATACACATTCACAGTTGAATGTTTCCAGAGTGGAATTGTCATTCTGAGATAGTGTGACACATAAAAACAAATGAACCTTAAATGGTGACGCTCATTTGATTTTACAGTCAAAATCACACTACATGAGCGAGCCACACACAAACTGAACATTTGTCGTACTTTTCACAGTATCTGAAAAAGAAGTCAAATGAAATAATACTGTCCTTCATACACATTCACATTTGAGTGTTTCTAAAGTGGAATTGTCATTCTGAGATAGTGTGACACATAAAAACAAATGAACCTTAAATGGTGACGCTCATTTGATTTTACAGTCAAAATCACACTACATGAGCGAGACAAGCACAAATTGAACATTTGTCGTACTTTTCACAGTATCTGAAAAAGAAGTCAAATTAAAACATGTTGTCCTTCATAAACATTCACAGTTGAATGTTTCCAGAGTGGAATTCTCATTCTGAGACAGTGTGACACATAAAAACAAATGAATCTTAAATGGTGACGCTCGTTTGATTTTACAGTCAAAATCACACTACATGAGCGAGACAAGCACAAATTGAACATTTGTCGTACTTTTCACAGTATCTGAAAAAGAAGTCAAATTAAAACATGTTGTCCTTCATAAACATTCACAGTTGAATGTTTCCAGAGTGGAATTGTCATTCTGAGATAGTGTGACACATAAAAACAAAGGAATCTTAAATGAATCTTAAATGGTGACGCTCATTTGATTTTACAGTCAAAATCACACTACATGAGCGAGCCACACACAAACTGAACATTTGTCGTACTTTTCACAGTATCTGAAAAAGAAGTCAAATGAAATAATACTGTCCTTCATACACATTCACATTTGAGTGTTTCTAAAGTGGAATTGTCATTCTGAGATAGTGTGACACATAAAAACAAATGAACCTTAAATGGTGACGCTCATTTGATGTTACAGTCAAAATCACACTACATGAGCGAGACTAGCACAAATTGAACATTTGTCGTACTTTTCACAGTATCTGAAAAAGAAGTCAAATTAAAACATGTTGTCCTTCATAAACATTCACAGTTGAATGTTTCCAGAGTGGAATTCTCATTCTGAGATAGTGTGACACATAAAAACAAATGAATCTTAAATGGTGACGCTCATTTGATTTTACAGTCAAAATCACACTACATGAGCGAGACAAGCACAAATTGAACATTTGTCGTACTTTTCACAGTATCTGAAAAAGAAGTCAAATTAAAACATGTTGTCCTTCATAAACATTCACAGTTGAATGTTTCCAGAGTGGAATTGTCATTCTGAGACAGTGTGACACATAAAAACAAATGAATCTTAAATGGTGACGCTCATTTGATTTTACAGTCAAAATCACACTACATGAGCGAGCCACACAAAAACTGAACATTTGTCGTACTTTTCACAGTATCTGAAAAAGAAGTCAAATGAAATAATGCTGTCCTTCATACACATTCACATTTGAGTGTTTCTAAAGTGGAATTGTCATTCCGACACAGTGTGACACATAAAAACAAATGAATCTTAAATGGTGACGCTCATTTGATTTTACAGTCAAAATCACACTACATGAGCGAGCCACACACAAACTGAACATTTGTCGTATTTTTCACAGTATCTGAAAAAGAAGTCAAATGAAATAATGCTGTCCTTCATACACATTCACAATGGAGTGTTTCTAAAGTGGAATTGTCATTCTGAGATAGTGTGACACATAAAAACAAATGAATCTTAAATGGTGACGCTCATTTGATTTTACAGTCAAAATCACACTACATGAGCGAGCCACACACAAACTGAACATTTGTCGTACTTTTCACAGTATCTGAAAAAGAAGTCAAATGAAATAATACTGTCCTTCATACACATTCACATTTGAGTGTTTCTAAAGTGGAATTGTCATTCTGATATAGTGTGACACATAAAAACAAATGAACCTTAAATGGTGACGCTCATTTGATTTTACAGTCAAAATCACACTACATGAGCGAGACAAGCACAAATTGAACATTTGTCGTACTTTTCACAGTATCTGAAAAAGAAGTCAAATTAAAACATGTTGTCCTTCATAAACATTCACAGTTGAATGTTTCCAGAGTGGAATTCTCATTCTGAGACAGTGTGACACATAAAAACAAATGAATCTTAAATGGTGACGCTCGTTTGATTTTACAGTCAAAATCACACTACATGAGCGAGCCACACACAAACTGAACATTTGTCGTACTTTTCACAGTATCTGAAAAAGAAGTCAAATGAAATAATACTGTCCTTCATACACATTCACATTTGAGTGTTTCTAAAGTGGAATTGTCATTCTGAGATAGTGTGACACATAAAAACAAA
Organism: Chaetodon auriga; assembly: GCF_051107435.1. Lineage (NCBI taxonomy): Eukaryota > Metazoa > Chordata > Actinopteri > Chaetodontiformes > Chaetodontidae > Chaetodon > Chaetodon auriga. The sequence goes on along the minus strand of NC_135077.1, from coordinate 30,459,895 downwards.
TGAACCTTAAATGGTGACGCTCATTTGATTTTACAGTCAAAATCACACTACATGAGCGAGACAAGCACAAATTGAACATTTGTCGTACTTTTCACAGTATCTGAAAAAGAAGTCAAATTAAAACATGTTGTCCTTCATAAACATTCACAGTTGAATGTTTCCAGAGTGGAATTCTCATTCTGAGACAGTGTGACACATAAAAACAAATGAATCTTAAATGGTGACGCTCGTTTGATTTTACAGTCAAAATCACACTACATGAGCGAGACAAGCACAAATTGAACATTTGTCGTACTTTTCACAGTATCTGAAAAAGAAGTCAAATTAAAACATGTTGTCCTTCATAAACATTCACAGTTGAATGTTTCCAGAGTGGAATTGTCATTCTGAGATAGTGTGACACATAAAAACAAAGGAATCTTAAATGAATCTTAAATGGTGACGCTCATTTGATTTTACAGTCAAAATCACACTACATGAGCGAGCCACACACAAACTGAACATTTGTCGTACTTTTCACAGTATCTGAAAAAGAAGTCAAATTAAAACATGTTGTCCTTCATAAACATTCACAGTTGAATGTTTCCAGAGTGGAATTGTCATTCTGAGATAGTGTGACACATAAAAACAAATGAACCTTAAATGGTGACGCTCATTTGATTTTACAGTCAAAATCACACTACATGAGCGAGACAAGCACAAATTTAACATTTGTCGTACTTTTCACAGTATCTGAAAAAGAAGTCAAATTAAAACATGTTGTCCTTCATAAACATTCACAGTTGAATGTTTCCAGAGTGGAATTCTCATTCTGAGATAGTGTGACACATAAAAACAAATGAACCTTAAATGGTGACGCTCATTTGATTTTACAGTCAAAATCACACTACATGAGCGAGCCACACACAAACTGAACATTTGTCGTATTTTTCACAGTATCTGAAAAAGAAGTCAAATGAAATAATACTGTCCTTCATACACATTCACATTTGAGTGTTTCTAAAGTGGAATTGTCATTCTGAGATAGTGTGACACATAAAAACAAATGAATCTTAAATGGTGACGCTCATTTGGTTTTACAGTTAAAATCACACTGCAAGAGCGAGACAAGCACAAATTGAACACTTGTCATACTTTTCACAGTATCTGAAAAAGAAGTCAAATTAAAACATGTTGTCCTTCATAAACATTCACAGTTGAATGTTTCCAGAGTGGAATTGTCATTCTGAGATAGTGTGACACATAAAAACAAATGAACCTTAAATGGTGACGCTCATTTGATTTTACAGTCAAAATCACACTACATGAGCGAGACAAGCACAAATTTAACATTTGTCGTACTTTTCACAGTATCTGAAAAAGAAGTCAAATTAAAACATGTTGTCCTTCATAAACATTCACAGTTGAATGTTTCCAGAGTGGAATTCTCATTCTGAGATAGTGTGACACATAAAAACAAATGAACCTTAAATGGTGACGCTCATTTGATTTTACAGTCAAAATCACACTACATGAGCGAGACAAGCACAAATTGAACATTTGTCGTACTTTTCACAGTATCTGAAAAAGAAGTCAAATTAAAACATGTTGTCCTTCATAAACATTCACAGTTGAATGTTTCCAGAGTGGAATTCTCATTCTGAGATAGTGTGACACATAAAAACAAATGAATCTTAAATGGTGACGCTCATTTGATTTTACAGTCAAAATCACACTACATGAGTGAGACAAGCACAAATTGAACATCTGTCGTACTTTTCACAGTATCTGAAAAAGAAGTCAAATTAAAACATGTTGTCCTTCATAAACATTCACAGTTGAATGTTTCCAGAGTGGAATTGTCATTCTGAGACAGTGTGACACATAAAAACAAATGAATCTTAAATGAATCTTAAATGGTGACGCTCATTTGATTTTACAGTCAAAATCACACTACATGAGCGAGCCACACAAAAACTGAACATTTGTCGTACTTTTCACAGTATCTGAAAAAGAAGTCAAATGAAATAATGCTGTCCTTCATACACATTCACATTTGAGTGTTTCTAAAGTGGAATTGTCATTCCGACACAGTGTGACACATAAAAACAAATGAATCTTAAATGGTGACGCTCATTTGATTTTACAGTCAAAATCACACTACATGAGCGAGCCACACACAAACTGAACATTTGTCGTATTTTTCACAGTATCTGAAAAAGAAGTCAAATGAAATAATACTGTCCTTCATACACATTCACATTTGAGTGTTTCTAAAGTGGAATTGTCATTCTGAGATAGTGTGACACATAAAAACAAATGAATCTTAAATGGTGACGCTCATTTGGTTTTACAGTTAAAATCACACTGCAAGAGCGAGACAAGCACAAATTGAACACTTGTCATACTTTTCACAGTATCTGAAAAAGAAGTCAAATTAAAACATGTTGTCCTTCATAAACATTCACAGTTGAATGTTTCCAGAGTGGAATTGTCATTCTGAGATAGTGTGACACATAAAAACAAATGAACCTTAAATGGTGACGCTCATTTGATTTTACAGTCAAAATCACACTACATGAGCGAGACAAGCACAAATTTAACATTTGTCGTACTTTTCACAGTATCTGAAAAAGAAGTCAAATTAAAACATGTTGTCCTTCATAAACATTCACAGTTGAATGTTTCCAGAGTGGAATTCTCATTCTGAGATAGTGTGACACATAAAAACAAATGAATCTTAAATGGTGACGCTCATTTGATTTTACAGTCAAAATCACACTACATGAGTGAGACAAGCACAAATTGAACATCTGTCGTACTTTTCACAGTATCTGAAAAAGAAGTCAAATTAAAACATGTTGTCCTTCATAAACATTCACAGTTGAATGTTTCCAGAGTGGAATTGTCATTCTGAGACAGTGTGACACATAAAACAAATGAATCTTAAATGAATCTTAAATGGTGACGCTCATTTGATTTTACAGTCAAAATCACACTACATGAGCGAGCCACACAAAAACTGAACATTTGTCGTACTTTTCACAGTACCTGAAAAAGAAGTCAAATGAAATAATGCTGTCCTTCATACACATTCACATTTGAGTGTTTCTAAAGTGGAATTGTCATTCCGACACAGTGTGACACATAAAAACAAATGAATCTTAAATGGTGACGCTCATTTGATTTTACAGTCAAAATCACACTACATGAGCGAGCCACACACAAACTGAACATTTGTCGTATTTTTCACAGTATCTGAAAAAGAAGTCAAATGAAATAATACTGTCCTTCATACACATTCACATTTGAGTGTTTCTAAAGTGGAATTGTCATTCTGAGATAGTGTGACACATAAAAACAAATGAATCTTAAATGGTGACGCTCATTTGGTTTTACAGTTAAAATCACACTACATGAGCGAGACAAGCACAAATTGAACACTTGTCATACTTTTCACAGTATCTGAAAAAGAAGTCAAATTAAAACATGTTGTCCTTCATAAACATTCACAGTTGAATGTTTCCAGAGTGGAATTGTCATTCTGAGATAGTGTGACACATAAAAACAAATGAACCTTAAATGGTGACGCTCATTTGATTTTACAGTCAAAATCACACTACATGAGCGAGACAAGCACAAATTTAACATTTGTCGTACTTTTCACAGTATCTGAAAAAGAAGTCAAATTAAAACATGTTGTCCTTCATAAACATTCACAGTTGAATGTTTCCAGAGTGGAATTCTCATTCTGAGATAGTGTGACACATAAAAACAAATGAACCTTAAATGGTGACGCTCATTTGATTTTACAGTCAAAATCACACTACATGAGCGAGACAAGCACAAATTGAACATTTGTCGTACTTTTCACAGTATCTGAAAAAGAAGTCAAATTAAAACATGTTGTCCTTCATAAACATTCACAGTTGAATGTTTCCAGAGTGGAATTCTCATTCTGAGATAGTGTGACACATAAAAACAAATGAATCTTAAATGGTGACGCTCATTTGATTTTACAGTCAAAATCACACTACATGAGCGAGCCACACAAAAACTGAACATTTGTCGTACTTTTCACAGTATCTGAAAAAGAAGTCAAATGAAATAATGCTGTCCTTCATACACATTCACATTTGAGTGTTTCTAAAGTGGAATTGTCATTTCGACACAGTGTGACACATAAAAACAAATGAATCTTAAATGGTGACGCTCATTTGATTTTACAGTCAAAATCACACTACATGAACGAGACACGAACAAACTGAACACTTGTTGTAATTCTCACAGTATCTGAAAAAGAAGTCAAATGAAATAATGCTGTCCTTCATACACATTCACATTTGAGTGTTTCTAAAGTGGAAGTGTCATTCCGACACAGTGTGACACATAAAAACAAATAAATCTTAAATGGTGACGCTCATTTGATTTTACAGTTAAAATCACACTGCAAGAGCGAGACAAGCACAAATTGAACATTTGTCGTACTTTTCACAGTATCTGAAAAAGAAGTCAAATTAAAACATGTTGTCCTTCATAAACATTCACAGTTGAATGTTTCCAGAGTGGAATTGTCATTCTGAGACAGTGTGACACATAAAACAATGAATCTTAAATGAATCTTAAATGGTGACGCTCATTTGATTTTACAGTCAAAATCACACTACATGAGCGAGCCACACACAAACTGAACATTTGTCGTACTTTTCACAGTATCTGAAAAAGAAGTCAAATGAAACAATACTGTCCTTCATACACATTCACATTTGAGTGTTTCTAAAGTGGAATTGTCATTCTGAGATAGTGTGACACATAAAAACAAATGAATCTTAAATGGTGACGCTCATTTGATTTTACAGTTAAAATCACACTGCAAGAGCGAGACAAGCACAAATTGAACACTTGTCGTACTTTTCACAGTATCTGAAAAAGAAGTCAAATTAAAACATGTTGTCCTTCATAAACATTCACAGTTGAGTGTTTCTAAAGTGGAATTGTCATTCTGAGATAGTGTGACACATAAAAACAAATGAACCTTAAATGGTGACGCTCATTTGATTTTACAGTCAAAATCACACTACATGAGCGAGACAAGCACAAATTGAACATTTGTCGTACTTTTCACAGTATCTGAAAAAGAAGTCAAATTATAACATATTGTCCTTCATAAACATTCACATTTGAGTGTTGCTAAAGTGGAATTGTCATTCTGAGACAGTGTGACACATAAAAACAAATGAATCTTAAATGGTGACGCTCGTTTGATTTTACAGTCAAAATCACAGTACATGAGCGAGACAAGCACAAATTGAACATTTGTCGTACTTTTCACAGTATCTGAAAAAGAAGTCAAATGAAATAATGCTGTCCTTCATACACATTCACATTTGAGTGTTTCTAAAGTGGAATTGTCATTCTGAGATAGTGTGACACATAAAAACAAATGAATCTTAAATGGTGACGCTCATTGGATTTTACAGTCAAAATCACACTACATGAGCGAGCCACGCACAAACTGAACACTTGTCGTAATTATCACAGTATCTGAAAAAGAAGTCAAAATTAAAACATATTGTCTTTCATAAACATTCACATTTGAGTGTTTCTTAGGTGGAATTGTCATTCTGATACAGTGTGACACATAAAAACAAATGAATCTTAAATGGTGACGCTCATTTGATTTTACAGTCAAAATCACACTACATGAGCGAGACAAGCACAAATTGAACATTTGTCGTACTTTTCACAGTATCTGAAAAATAAGTCAAATGAAATAATGCTGTCCTTCATACACATTCACATTTGAGTGTTTCTAAAGTGGAAATGTCATTCCGACACAGTGTGACACATAAAAACAAATGAATCTTAAATGGTGACGCTCATTTGATTTTACAGTTAAAATCACACTGCAAGAGCGAGACAAGCACAAATTGAACACTTGTCGTACTTTTCACAGTATCTGAAAAAGAAGTCAAATTAAAACATGTTGTCCTTCATAAACATTCACAGTTGAATGTTTCCAGAGTGGAATTGTCATTCTGAGATAGTGTGACACATAAAAACAAATGAACCTTAAATGGTGACGCTCATTTGATTTTACAGTCAAAATCACACTACATGAGCGAGACAAGCACAAATTGAACATTTGTCGTACTTTTCACAGTATCTGAAAAAGAAGTCAAATTAAAACATGTTGTCCTTCATAAACATTCACAGTTGAATGTTTCCAGAGTGGAATTCTCATTCTGAGATAGTGTGACACATAAAAACAAATGAACCTTAAATGGTGACGCTCATTTGATTTTACAGTCAAAATCACACTACATGAGCGAGCCACACACAAACTGAACATTTGTCGTACTTTTCACAGTATCTGAAAAAGAAGTCAAATGAAATAATACTGTCCTTCATACACATTCACATTTGAGTGTTTCTAAAGTGGAATTGTCATTCTGAGATAGTGTGACACATAAAAACAAATGAATCTTAAATGGTGACGCTCATTGGATTTTACAGTCAAAATCACACTACATGAGCGAGCCACGCACAAACTGAACACTTGTCGTAATTATCACAGTATCTGAAAAAGAAGTCAAAATTAAAACATATTGTCTTTCATAAACATTCACATTTGAGTGTTTCTTAGGTGGAATTGTCATTCTGATACAGTGTGACACATAAAAACAAATGAATCTTAAATGGTGACGCTCATTTGATTTTACAGTCAAAATCACACTACATGAGCGAGACAAGCACAAATTGAACATTTGTCGTACTTTTCACAGTATCTGAAAAATAAGTCAAATGAAATAATGCTGTCCTTCATACACATTCACATTTGAGTGTTTCTAAAGTGGAAATGTCATTCCGACACAGTGTGACACATAAAAACAAATGAATCTTAAATGGTGACGCTCATTTGATTTTACAGTTAAAATCACACTGCAAGAGCGAGACAAGCACAAATTGAACACTTGTCGTACTTTTCACAGTATCTGAAAAAGAAGTCAAATTAAAACATGTTGTCCTTCATAAACATTCACAGTTGAATGTTTCCAGAGTGGAATTGTCATTCTGAGATAGTGTGACACATAAAAACAAATGAACCTTAAATGGTGACGCTCATTTGATTTTACAGTCAAAATCACACTACATGAGCGAGACAAGCACAAATTGAACATTTGTCGTACTTTTCACAGTATCTGAAAAAGAAGTCAAATTAAAACATGTTGTCCTTCATAAACATTCACAGTTGAATGTTTCCAGAGTGGAATTCTCATTCTGAGATAGTGTGACACATAAAAACAAATGAACCTTAAATGGTGACGCTCATTTGATTTTACAGTCAAAATCACACTACATGAGCGAGCCACACACAAACTGAACATTTGTCGTACTTTTCACAGTATCTGAAAAAGAAGTCAAATGAAATAATACTGTCCTTCATACACATTCACATTTGAGTGTTTCTAAAGTGGAATTGTCATTCTGAGATAGTGTGACACATAAAAACAAATGAATCTTAAATGGTGACGCTCATTTGATTTTACAGTTAAAATCACACTGCAAGAGCGAGACAAGCACAAATTGAACACTTGTCGTACTTTTCACAGTATCTGAAAAAGAAGTCAAATTAAAACATGTTGTCCTTCATAAACATTCACAGTTGAGTGTTTCTAAAGTGGAATTGTCATTCTGAGATAGTGTGACACATAAAAACAAATGAACCTTAAATGGTGACGCTCATTTGATTTTACAGTCAAAATCACACTACATGAGCGAGACAAGCACAAATTGAACATTTGTCGTACTTTTCACAGTATCTGAAAAAGAAGTCAAATTAAAACATGTTGTCCTTCATAAACATTCACAGTTGAATGTTTCCAGAGTGGAATTGTCATTCTAAGACAGTGTGACACATAAAAACAAATGAATCTTAAATGGTGACGCTCATTTGATTCTACAGTCAAAATCACACTACATGAGCGAGCCACACAAAAACTGAACATTTGTCGTACTTTTCACAGTATCTGAAAAATAAGTCAAATGAAATAATGCTGTCCTTCATACACATTCACATTTGAGTGTTTCTAAAGTGGAATTGTCATTCCGACACAGTGTGACACATAAAAACAAATGAATCTTAAATGGTGACGCTCATTTGATTTTACAGTCAAAATCACACTACATGAACGAGACACGAACAAACTGAACACTTGTTGTAATTCTCACAGTATCTGAAAAAGAAGTCAAATGAAATAATGCTGTCCTTCATACACATTCACATTTGAGTGTTTCTAAAGTGGAATTGTCATTCCGACACAGTGTGACACATAAAAACAAATAAATCTTAAATGGTGACGCTCATTTGATTTTACAGTTAAAATCACACTGCAAGAGCGAGACAAGCACAAATTGAACATTTGTCGTACTTTTCACAGTATCTGAAAAAGAAGTCAAATTAAAACATGTTGTCCTTCATAAACATTCACAGTTGAATGTTTCCAGAGTGGAATTGTCATTCTGAGATAGTGTGACACATAAAAACAAATGAACCTTAAATGGTGACGCTCATTTGATTTTACAGTCAAAATCACACTACATGAGCGAGACAAGCACAAATTGAACATTTGTCGTACTTTTCACAGTATCTGAAAAAGAAGTCAAATTAAAACATATTGTCCTTCATAAACATTCACATTTGAGTGTTGCTAAAGTGGAATTGTCATTCTGAGACAGTGTGACACATAAAAACAAATGAATCTTAAATGGTGACGCTCGTTTGATTTTACAGTCAAAATCACAGTACATGAGCGAGACAAGCACAAATTGAACATTTGTCGTACTTTTCACAGTATCTGAAAAAGAAGTCAAATGAAATAATGCTGTCCTTCATACACATTCACATTTGAGTGTTTCTAAAGTGGAATTGTCATTCTGAGATAGTGTGACACATAAAAACAAATGAATCTTAAATGGTGACGCTCATTGGATTTTACAGTCAAAATCACACTACATGAGCGAGCCACGCACAAACTGAACACTTGTCGTAATTATCACAGTATCTGAAAAAGAAGTCAAAATTAAAACATATTGTCTTTCATAAACATTCACATTTGAGTGTTTCTTAGGTGGAATTGTCATTCTGATACAGTGTGACACATAAAAACAAATGAATCTTAAATGGTGACGCTCATTTGATTTTACAGTCAAAATCACACTACATGAGCGAGACAAGCACAAATTGAACATTTGTCGTACTTTTCACAGTATCTGAAAAAGAAGTCAAATGAAATAATGCTGTCCTTCATACACATTCACATTTGAGTGTTTCTAAAGTGGAAATGTCATTCCGACACAGTGTGACACATAAAAACAAATGAATCTTAAATGAATCTTAAATGGTGACGCTCATTTGATTTTACAGTCAAAATCACACTACATGAGCGAGCCACACACAAACTGAACATTTGTCGTACTTTTCACAGTATCTGAAAAAGAAGTCAAATGAAATAATACTGTCCTTCATACACATTCACATTTGAGTGTTTCTAAAGTGGAATTGTCATTCTGAGATAGTGTGACACATAAAAACAAATGAATCTTAAATGGTGACGCTCATTTGATTTTACAGTTAAAATCACACTGCAAGAGCGAGACAAGCTCAAATTGAACACTTGTCGTACTTTTCACAGTATCTGAAAAAGAAGTCAAATTAAAACATGTTGTCCTTCATAAACATTCACAGTTGAATGTTTCCAGAGTGTAATTGTCATTCTGAGATAGTGTGACACATAAAAACAAATGAACCTTAAATGGTGACGCTCATTTGATTTTACAGTCAAAATCACACTACATGAGTGAGACAAGCACAAATTTAACATTTGTGGTACTTTTCACAGTATCTGAAAAAGAAGTCAAATTAAAACATGTTGTCCTTCATAAACATTCACAGTTGAATGTTTCCAGAGTGGAATTGTCATTCTGAGACAGTGTGACACATAAAACAATGAATCTTAAATGAATCTTAAATGGTGACGCTCATTTGATTTTACAGTCAAAATCACACTACATGAGCGAGCCACACACAAACTGAACATTTGTCGTACTTTTCACAGTATCTGAAAAAGAAGTCAAATGAAATAATACTGTCCTTCATACACATTCACATTTGAGTGTTTCTAAAGTGGAATTGTCATTCTGAGATAGTGTGACACATAAAAATAAATGAATCTTAAATGGTGACGCTCATTTGATTTTACAGTTAAAATCACACTGCAAGAGCGAGACAAGCACAAATTGAACACTTGTCGTACTTTTCACAGTATCTGAAAAAGAAGTCAAATTAAAACATGTTGTCCTTCATAAACATTCACAGTTGAATGTTTCCAGAGTGGAATTGTCATTCTGAGACAGTGTGACACATAAAAACAAATGAATCTCAAATGGTGACGCTCATTTGATTTTACAGTCAAAATCACACTACATGAGCGAGCCACACAAAAACTGAACATTTGTCGTACTTTTCACAGTATCTGAAAAAGAAGTCAAATGAAATAATGCTGTCCTTCATACACATTCACATTTGAGTGTTTCTAAAGTGGAATTGTCATTCTGAGATAGTGTGACACATAAAAACAAATGAATCTTAAATGGTGACGCTCATTTGATTTTACAGTCAAAATCACACTACATGAACGAGACACGAACAAACTGAACACTTGTTGTAATTCTCACAGTATCTGAAAAAGAAGTCAAATGAAATAATGCTGTCCTTCATACACATTCACATTTGAGTGTTTCTAAAGTGGAATTGTCATTCCGACACAGTGTGACACATAAAAACAAATAAATCTTAAATGGTGACGCTCATTTGATTTTACAGTTAAAATCACACTGCAAGAGCGAGACAAGCACAAATTGAACATTTGTCGTACTTTTCACAGTATCTGAAAAAGAAGTCAAATTAAATAATACTGTCCTTCATACACATTCACATTTGAGTGTTTCTAAAGTGGAATTGTCATTCTGAGATAGTGTGACACATAAAAACAAATGAATCTTAAATGGTGACGCTCATTTGATTTTACAGTTAAAATCACACTGCAAGAGCGAGACAAGCACAAATTGAACACTTGTCGTACTTTTCACAGTATCTGAAAAAGAAGTCAAATTAAAACATGTTGTCCTTCATAAACATTCACAGTTGAATGTTTCCAGAGTGGAATTCTCATTCTGAGATAGTGTGACACATAAAAACAAATGAACCTTAAATGGTGACGCTCATTTGATTTTACAGTCAAAATCACACTACATGAGCGAGACAAGCACAAATTGAACATTTGTCGTACTTTTCACAGTATCTGAAAAAGAAGTCAAATTAAAACATGTTGTCCTTCATAAACATTCACAGTTGAATGTTTCCAGAGTGGAATTCTCATTCTGAGATAGTGTGACACATAAAAACAAATGAATCTTAAATGGTGACGCGCATTTGATTTTACAGTCAAAATCACACTACATGAGCGAGACAAGCACAAATTGAACATTTGTTGTACTTTTCACAGTATCTGAAAAAGAAGTCAAATGAAATAATGCTGTCCTTCATACACATTCACATTTGAGTGTTTCTAAAGTGGAATTGTCATTCCGACACAGTGTGACACATAAAAACAAATGAATCTTAAATGGTGACGCTCATTTGATTTTACAGTCAAAATCACACTACATGAACGAGACACGAACAAACTGAACACTTGTTGTAATTCTCACAGTATCTGAAAAAGAAGTCAAATGAAATAATGCTGTCCTTCATACACATTCACATTTGAGTGTTTCTAAAGTGGAATTGTCATTCCGACACAGTGTGACACATAAAAACAAATAAATCTTAAATGGTGACGCTCATTTGATTTTACAGTTAAAATCACACTGCAAGAGCGAGACAAGCACAAATTGAACATTTGTCGTACTTTTCACAGTATCTGAAAAAGAAGTCAAATTAAAACATGTTGTCCTTCATAAACATTCACAGTTGAATGTTTCCAGAGTGGAATTGTCATTCTGAGATAGTGTGACACATAAAAACAAATGAATCTTAAATGAATCTTAAATGGTGACGCTCATTTGATTTTACAGTCAAAATCACACTACATGAGCGAGCCACACACAAACTGAACATTTGTCGTACTTTTCACAGTATCTGAAAAAGAAGTCAAATGAAATAATACTGTCCTTCATACACATTCACATTTGAGTGTTTCTAAAGTGGAATTGTCATTCTGAGATAGTGTGACACATAAAAACAAATGAATCTTAAATGGTGACGCTCATTTGATTTTACAGTTAAAATCACACTGCAAGAGCGAGACAAGCACAAATTGAACACTTGTCGTACTTTTCACAGTATCTGAAAAAGAAGTCAAATTAAAACATGTTGTCCTTCATAAACATTCACAGTTGAATGTTTCCAGAGTGGAATTGTCATTCTGAGATAGTGTGACACATAAAAACAAATGAACCTTAAATGGTGACGCTCATTTGATTTTACAGTCAAAATCACACTACATGAGCGAGACAAGCACAAATTGAACATTTGTCGTACTTTTCACAGTATCTGAAAAAGAAGTCAAATTAAAACATGTTGTCCTTCATAAACATTCACAGTTGAATGTTTCCAGAGTGGAATTCTCATTCTGAGATAGTGTGACACATAAAAACAAATGAACCTTAAATGGTGACGCTCATTTGATTTTACAGTCAAAATCACACTACATGAGCGAGCCACACACAAACTGAAAATTTGTCGTACTTTTCACAGTATCTGAAAAAGAAGTCAAATGAAATAATACTGTCCTTCATACACATTCACATTTGAGTGTTTCTAAAGTGGAATTGTCATTCTGAGATAGTGTGACACATAAAAACAAATGAATCTTAAATGGTGACGCTCATTTGATTTTACAGTTAAAATCACACTGCAAGAGCGAGACAAGCACAAATTGAACACTTGTCGTACTTTTCACAGTATCTGAAAAAGAAGTCAAATTAAAACATGTTGTCCTTCATAAACATTCACAGTTGAGTGTTTCTAAAGTGGAATTGTCATTCTGAGATAGTGTGACACATAAAAACAAATGAACCTTAAATGGTGACGCTCATTTGATTTTACAGTCAAAATCACACTACATGAGCGAGACAAGCACAAATTGAACATTTGTCGTACTTTTCACAGTATCTGAAAAAGAAGTCAAATTAAAACATGTTGTCCTTCATAAACATTCACAGTTGAATGTTTCCAGAGTGGAATTGTCATTCTAAGACAGTGTGACACATAAAAACAAATGAATCTTAAATGGTGACGCTCATTTGATTCTACAGTCAAAATCACACTACATGAGCGAGCCACACAAAAACTGAACATTTGTCGTACTTTTCACAGTATCTGAAAAATAAGTCAAATGAAATAATGCTGTCCTTCATACACATTCACATTTGAGTGTTTCTAAAGTGGAATTGTCATTCCGACACAGTGTGACACATAAAAACAAATGAATCTTAAATGGTGACGCTCATTTGATTTTACAGTCAAAATCACACTACATGAACGAGACACGAACAAACTGAACACTTGTTGTAATTCTCACAGTATCTGAAAAAGAAGTCAAATGAAATAATGCTGTCCTTCATACACATTCACATTTGAGTGTTTCTAAAGTGGAATTGTCATTCCGACACAGTGTGACACATAAAAACAAATAAATCTTAAATGGTGACGCTCATTTGATTTTACAGTTAAAATCACACTGCAAGAGCGAGACAAGCACAAATTGAACATTTGTCGTACTTTTCACAGTATCTGAAAAAGAAGTCAAATTAAAACATGTTGTCCTTCATAAACATTCACAGTTGAATGTTTCCAGAGTGGAATTGTCATTCTGAGATAGTGTGACACATAAAAACAAATGAACCTTAAATGGTGACGCTCATTTGATTTTACAGTCAAAATCACACTACATGAGCGAGACAAGCACAAATTGAACATTTGTCGTACTTTTCACAGTATCTGAAAAAGAAGTCAAATTAAAACATATTGTCCTTCATAAACATTCACATTTGAGTGTTGCTAAAGTGGAATTGTCATTCTGAGACAGTGTGACACATAAAAACAAATGAATCTTAAATGGTGACGCTCGTTTGATTTTACAGTCAAAATCACACTACATGAGCGAGACAAGCACAAATTGAACATTTGTCGTACTTTTCACAGTATCTGAAAAAGAAGTCAAATTAAAACATGTTGTCCTTCATAAACATTCACAGTTGAATGTTTCCAGAGTGGAATTGTCATTTTGAGACAGTGTGACACATAAAAACAAATGAATCTTAAATGGTGACGCTCATTGGATTTTACAGTCAAAATCACAGTACATGAGCGAGACAAGCACAAATTGAACATTTGTCGTACTTTTCACAGTATCTGAAAAAGAAGTCAAATGAAATAATGCTGTCCTTCATACACATTCACATTTGAGTGTTTCTAAAGTGGAATTGTCATTCTGAGATAGTGTGACACATAAAAACAAATGAATCTTAAATGGTGACGCTCATTGGATTTTACAGTCAAAATCACACTACATGAGCGAGCCACGCACAAACTGAACACTTGTCGTAATTATCACAGTATCTGAAAAAGAAGTCAAAATTAAAACATATTGTCTTTCATAAACATTCACATTTGAGTGTTTCTTAGGTGGAATTGTCATTCTGATACAGTGTGACACATAAAAACAAATGAATCTTAAATGGTGACGCTCATTTGATTTTACAGTCAAAATCACACTACATGAGCGAGACAAGCACAAATTGAACATTTGTCGTACTTTTCACAGTATCTGAAAAAGAAGTCAAATGAAATAATGCTGTCCTTCATAAACATTCACATTTGAGTGTTTCTAAAGTGGAAATGTCATTCCGACACAGTGTGACACATAAAAACAAATGAATCTTAAATGGTGACGCTCATTTGATTTTGCAGTCAAAATCACACTACATGAGCGAGACAAGCACAAATTGAACATTTGTCGTACTTTTCACAGTATCTGAAAAAGAAGTCAAATTAAAACATATTGTCCTTCATAAACATTCACATTTGAGTGTTGCTAAAGTGGAATTGTCATTCTGAGACAGTGTGACACATAAAAACAAATGAATCTTAAATGGTGACGCTCGTTTGATTTTACAGTCAAAATCACACTACATGAGCGAGACAAGCACAAATTGAACATTTGTCGTACTTTTCACAGTATCTGAAAAAGAAGTCAAATTAAAACATGTTGTCCTTCATAAACATTCACAGTTGAATGTTTCCAGAGTGGAATTGTCATTTTGAGACAGTGTGACACATAAAAACAAATGAATCTTAAATGGTGACGCTCATTGGATTTTACAGTCAAAATCACAGTACATGAGCGAGACAAGCACAAATTGAACATTTGTCGTACTTTTCACAGTATCTGAAAAAGAAGTCAAATGAAATAATGCTGTCCTTCATACACATTCACATTTGAGTGTTTCTAAAGTGGAATTGTCATTCTGAGATAGTGTGACACATAAAAACAAATGAATCTTAAATGGTGACGCTCATTTGATTTTACAGTTAAAATCACACTACAAGAGCGAGAAAAGCACAAATTGAACATTTGTCGTACTTTTCACAGTATCTGAAAAAGAAGTCAAATTAAAACATGTTGTCCTTCATAAACATTCACAGTTGAATGTTTCCAGAGTGGAATTGTCATTCTGAGATAGTGTGACACATAAAAACGAATCTTAAATGAATCTTAAATGGTGACGCTCATTTGATTTTACAGTCAAAATCACACTACATGAGCGAGCTACGCACAAACTGAACACTTGTCGTAATTATCACAGTATCTGAAAAAGAAGTCAAAATTAAAACATATTGTCCTTCATAAACATTCACATTTGAGTGTTTCTTAAGTGGAATTGTCATTCTGAGATAGTGTGACACATAAAAACAAATGAATCTTAAATGGTGACGCTCATTTGATTTTACAGTCAAAATCACACTATATGAGCGAGACAAGCACAAATTGAACATTTGTCGTACTTTTCACAGTATCTGAAAAAGAAGTCAAATTAAAACATGTTGTCCTTCATAAACATTCACAGTCGAATGTTTCCAGAGTGGAATTGTCATTCTGAGACAGTGTGACACATAAAAACAAATGAATCTTAAATGGTGACGCTCATTTGATTTTACAGTCAAAATCACACTACATAAACGAGACACAAACAAACTGAACACTTGTTGTAATTCTCACAGTATCTGAAAAAGAAGTCAAATGAAATAATGCTGTCCTTCATACACATTCACATTTGAGTGTTTCGAAAGTGGAATTGTCATTCCGACACAGTGTGACACATAAAAACAAATAAATCTTAAATGGTGACGCTCATTTGATTTTACAGTCAAAATCACACTGCAAGAGCGAGACAAGCACAAATTGAACATTTGTCGTACTTTTCACAGTATCTGAAAAAGAAGTCAAATTAAAACATGTTGTCCTTCATAAACATTCACAGTTGAATGTTTCCAGAGTGGAATTGTCATTTTGAGACAGTGTGACACATAAAAACAAATGAATCTTAAATGGTGACGCTCATTGGATTTTACAGTCAAAATCACAGTACATGAGCGAGACAAGCACAAATTGAACATTTGTCGTACTTTTCACAGTATCTGAAAAAGAAGTCAAATGAAATAATGCTGTCCTTCATAAACATTCACATTTGAGTGTTTCTAAAGTGGAAATGTCATTCCGACACAGTGTGACACATAAAAACAAATGAATCTTAAATGGTGACGCTCATTTGATTTTGCAGTCAAAATCACACTACATGAGCGAGACAAGCACAAATTGAACATTTGTCGTACTTTTCACAGTATCTGAAAAAGAAGTCAAATTAAAACATATTGTCCTTCATAAACATTCACATTTGAGTGTTGCTAAAGTGGAATTGTCATTCTGAGACAGTGTGACACATAAAAACAAATGAATCTTAAATGGTGACGCTCGTTTGATTTTACAGTCAAAATCACACTACATGAGCGAGACAAGCACAAATTGAACATTTGTCGTACTTTTCACAGTATCTGAAAAAGAAGTCAAATTAAAACATGTTGTCCTTCATAAACATTCACAGTTGAATGTTTCCAGAGTGGAATTGTCATTTTGAGACAGTGTGACACATAAAAACAAATGAATCTTAAATGGTGACGCTCATTGGATTTTACAGTCAAAATCACAGTACATGAGCGAGACAAGCACAAATTGAACATTTGTCGTACTTTTCACAGTATCTGAAAAAGAAGTCAAATGAAATAATGCTGTCCTTCATACACATTCACATTTGAGTGTTTCTAAAGTGGAATTGTCATTCTGAGATAGTGTGACACATAAAAACAAATGAATCTTAAATGGTGACGCTCATTTGATTTTACAGTTAAAATCACACTACAAGAGCGAGAAAAGCACAAATTGAACATTTGTCGTACTTTTCACAGTATCTGAAAAAGAAGTCAAATTAAAACATGTTGTCCTTCATAAACATTCACAGTTGAATGTTTCCAGAGTGGAATTGTCATTCTGAGATAGTGTGACACATAAAAACGAATCTTAAATGAATCTTAAATGGTGACGCTCATTTGATTTTACAGTCAAAATCACACTACATGAGCGAGCTACGCACAAACTGAACACTTGTCGTAATTATCACAGTATCTGAAAAAGAAGTCAAAATTAAAACATATTGTCCTTCATAAACATTCACATTTGAGTGTTTCTTAAGTGGAATTGTCATTCTGAGATAGTGTGACACATAAAAACAAATGAATCTTAAATGGTGACGCTCATTTGATTTTACAGTCAAAATCACACTATATGAGCGAGACAAGCACAAATTGAACATTTGTCGTACTTTTCACAGTATCTGAAAAAGAAGTCAAATTAAAACATGTTGTCCTTCATAAACATTCACAGTCGAATGTTTCCAGAGTGGAATTGTCATTCTGAGACAGTGTGACACATAAAAACAAATGAATCTTAAATGGTGACGCTCATTTGATTTTACAGTCAAAATCACACTACATAAACGAGACACAAACAAACTGAACACTTGTTGTAATTCTCACAGTATCTGAAAAAGAAGTCAAATGAAATAATGCTGTCCTTCATACACATTCACATTTGAGTGTTTCGAAAGTGGAATTGTCATTCCGACACAGTGTGACACATAAAAACAAATAAATCTTAAATGGTGACGCTCATTTGATTTTACAGTCAAAATCACACTGCAAGAGCGAGACAAGCACAAATTGAACATTTGTCGTACTTTTCACAGTATCTGAAAAAGAAGTCAAATTAAAACATGTTGTCCTTCATAAACATTCACAGTTGAATGTTTCCAGAGTGGAATTGTCATTTTGAGACAGTGTGACACATAAAAACAAATGAATCTTAAATGGTGACGCTCATTGGATTTTACAGTCAAAATCACAGTACATGAGCGAGACAAGCACAAATTGAACATTTGTCGTACTTTTCACAGTATCTGAAAAAGAAGTCAAATGAAATAATGCTGTCCTTCATAAACATTCACATTTGAGTGTTTCTAAAGTGGAAATGTCATTCCGACACAGTGTGACACATAAAAACAAATGAATCTTAAATGGTGACGCTCATTTGATTTTGCAGTCAAAATCACACTACATGAGCGAGACAAGCACAAATTGAACATTTGTCGTACTTTTCACAGTATCTGAAAAAGAAGTCAAATTAAAACATATTGTCCTTCATAAACATTCACATTTGAGTGTTGCTAAAGTGGAATTGTCATTCTGAGACAGTGTGACACATAAAAACAAATGAATCTTAAATGGTGACGCTCGTTTGATTTTACAGTCAAAATCACACTACATGAGCGAGACAAGCACAAATTGAACATTTGTCGTACTTTTCACAGTATCTGAAAAAGAAGTCAAATTAAAACATGTTGTCCTTCATAAACATTCACAGTTGAATGTTTCCAGAGTGGAATTGTCATTTTGAGACAGTGTGACACATAAAAACAAATGAATCTTAAATGGTGACGCTCATTGGATTTTACAGTCAAAATCACAGTACATGAGCGAGACAAGCACAAATTGAACATTTGTCGTACTTTTCACAGTATCTGAAAAAGAAGTCAAATGAAATAATGCTGTCCTTCATACACATTCACATTTGAGTGTTTCTAAAGTGGAATTGTCATTCTGAGATAGTGTGACACATAAAAACAAATGAATCTTAAATGGTGACGCTCATTTGATTTTACAGTTAAAATCACACTACAAGAGCGAGAAAAGCACAAATTGAACATTTGTCGTACTTTTCACAGTATCTGAAAAAGAAGTCAAATTAAAACATGTTGTCCTTCATAAACATTCACAGTTGAATGTTTCCAGAGTGGAATTGTCATTCTGAGATAGTGTGACACATAAAAACGAATCTTAAATGAATCTTAAATGGTGACGCTCATTTGATTTTACAGTCAAAATCACACTACATGAGCGAGCTACGCACAAACTGAACACTTGTCGTAATTATCACAGTATCTGAAAAAGAAGTCAAAATTAAAACATATTGTCCTTCATAAACATTCACATTTGAGTGTTTCTTAAGTGGAATTGTCATTCTGAGATAGTGTGACACATAAAAACAAATGAATCTTAAATGGTGACGCTCATTTGATTTTACAGTCAAAATCACACTATATGAGCGAGACAAGCACAAATTGAACATTTGTCGTACTTTTCACAGTATCTGAAAAAGAAGTCAAATTAAAACATGTTGTCCTTCATAAACATTCACAGTCGAATGTTTCCAGAGTGGAATTGTCATTCTGAGACAGTGTGACACATAAAAACAAATGAATCTTAAATGGTGACGCTCATTTGATTTTACAGTCAAAATCACACTACATAAACGAGACACAAACAAACTGAACACTTGTTGTAATTCTCACAGTATCTGAAAAAGAAGTCAAATGAAATAATGCTGTCCTTCATACACATTCACATTTGAGTGTTTCGAAAGTGGAATTGTCATTCCGACACAGTGTGACACATAAAAACAAATAAATCTTAAATGGTGACGCTCATTTGATTTTACAGTCAAAATCACACTGCAAGAGCGAGACAAGCACAAATTGAACATTTGTCGTACTTTTCACAGTATCTGAAAAAGAAGTCAAATTAAAACATGTTGTCCTTCATAAACATTCACAGTTGAATGTTTCCAGAGTGGAATTGTCATTTTGAGACAGTGTGACACATAAAAACAAATGAATCTTAAATGGTGACGCTCATTGGATTTTACAGTCAAAATCACAGTACATGAGCGAGACAAGCACAAATTGAACATTTGTCGTACTTTTCACAGTATCTGAAAAAGAAGTCAAATTAAAACATGTTGTCCTTCATAAACATTCACAGTTGAATGTTTCCAGAGTGGAATTGTCATTTTGAGACAGTGTGACACATAAAAACAAATGAATCTTAAATGGTGACGCTCATTGGATTTTACAGTCAAAATCATACTACATGAGCGAGCCACGCACAAACTGAACACTTGTCGTAATTATCACAGTATCTGAAAAAGAAGTCAAAATTAAAACATATTGTCTTTCATAAACATTCACATTTGAGTGTTTCTTAGGTGGAATTGTCATTCTGATACAGTGTGACACATAAAAACAAATGAATCTTAAATGGTGACGCTCATTTGATTTTACAGTCAAAATCACACTATATGAGCGAGACAAGCACAAATTGAACATTTGTCGTACTTTTCACAGTATCTGAAAAAGAAGTCAAATTAAAACATGTTGTCCTTCATAAACATTCACAGTTGAATGTTTCCAGAGTGGAATTGTCATTCTGAGACAGTGTGACACATAAAAACAAATGAATCTTAAATGGTGACGCTCATTTGATTTTACAGTCAAAATCACACTGCAAGAGCGAGACAAGCACAAATTGAACATTTGTCGTACTTTTCACAGTATCTGAAAAAGAAGTCAAATTAAAACATGTTGTCCTTCATAAACATTCACAGTTGAATGTTTCCAGAGTGGAATTGTCATTTTGAGACAGTGTGACACATAAAAACAAATGAATCTTAAATGGTGACGCTCATTGGATTTTACAGTCAAAATCACAGTACATGAGCGAGACAAGCACAAATTGAACATTTGTCGTACTTTTCACAGTATCTGAAAAAGAAGTCAAATTAAAACATGTTGTCCTTCATAAACATTCACAGTTGAATGTTTCCAGAGTGGAATTGTCATTTTGAGACAGTGTGACACATAAAAACAAATGAATCTTAAATGGTGACGCTCATTGGATTTTACAGTCAAAATCATACTACATGAGCGAGCCACGCACAAACTGAACACTTGTCGTAATTATCACAGTATCTGAAAAAGAAGTCAAAATTAAAACATATTGTCTTTCATAAACATTCACATTTGAGTGTTTCTTAGGTGGAATTGTCATTCTGATACAGTGTGACACATAAAAACAAATGAATCTTAAATGGTGATGCTCATTTGATTTTACAGTCAAAATCACACTACATGAGCGAGACAAGCACAAATTGAACATTTGTCGTACTTTTCACAGTATCTGAAAAAGAAGTCAAATGAAATAATGCTGTCCTTCATACACATTCACATTTGAGTGTTTCTAAAGTGGAAATGTCATTCCGACACAGTGTGACACATAAAAACAAATGAATCTTAAATGGTGACGCTCATTTGATTTTGCAGTCAAAATCACACTACATGAGCGAGACAAGCACAAATTGAACATTTGTCGTACTTTTCACAGTATCTGAAAAAGAAGTCAAATTAAAACATATTGTCCTTCATAAACATTCACATTTGAGTGTTGCTAAAGTGGAATTGTCATTCTGAGACAGTGTGATACATAAAAACAAATGAATCTTAAATGGTGACGCTCGTTTGATTTTACAGTCAAAATCACACTACATGAGCGAGACAAGCACAAATTGAACATTTGTCGTACTTTTCACAGTATCTGAAAAAGAAGTCAAATTAAAACATGTTGTCCTTCATAAACATTCACAGTTGAATGTTTCCAGAGTGGAATTGTCATTTTGAGACAGTGTGACACATAAAAACAAATGAATCTTAAATGGTGACGCTCATTGGATTTTACAGTCAAAATCACACTACATGAGCGAGACAAGCACAAATTGAACATTTGTCGTACTTTTCACAGTATCTGAAAAAGAAGTCAAATGAAATAATGCTGTCCTTCATACACATTCACATTTGAGTGTTTCTAAAGTGGAATTGTCATTCTGAGATAGTGTGACACATAAAAACAAATGAATCTTAAATGGTGACGCTCATTTGATTTTACAGTTAAAATCACACTACAAGAGCGAGAAAAGCACAAATTGAACATTTGTCGTACTTTTCACAGTATCTGAAAAAGAAGTCAAATTAAAACATGTTGTCCTTCATAAACATTCACAGTTGAATGTTTCCAGAGTGGAATTGTCATTCTGAGATAGTGTGACACATAAAAACAAATGAATCTTAAATGAATCTTAAATGGTGACGCTCATTTGATTTTACAGTCAAAATAACACTACATGAGCGAGCTACGCACAAACTGAACACTTGTCGTAATTATCACAGTATCTGAAAAAGAAGTCAAAATTAAAACATATTGTCCTTCATAAACATTCACATTTGAGTGTTTCTTAAGTGGAATTGTCATTCTGAGATAGTGTGACACATAAAAACAAATGAATCTTAAATGGTGACGCTCATTTGATTTTACAGTCAAAATCACACTATATGAGCGAGACAAGCACAAATTGAACATTTGTCGTACTTTTCACAGTATCTGAAAAAGAAGTCAAATTAAAACATGTTGTCCTTCATAAACATTCACAGTTGAATGTTTCCAGAGTGGAATTGTCATTTTGAGACAGTGTGACACATAAAAACAAATGAATCTTAAATGGTGACGCTCATTGGATTTTACAGTCAAAATCACAGTACATGAGCGAGACAAGCACAAATTGAACATTTGTCGTACTTTTCACAGTATCTGAAAAAGAAGTCAAATTAAAACATGTTGTCCTTCATAAACATTCACAGTTGAATGTTTCCAGAGTGGAATTGTCATTTTGAGACAGTGTGACACATAAAAACAAATGAATCTTAAATGGTGACGCTCATTGGATTTTACAGTCAAAATCATACTACATGAGCGAGCCACGCACAAACTGAACACTTGTCGTAATTATCACAGTATCTGAAAAAGAAGTCAAAATTAAAACATATTGTCTTTCATAAACATTCACATTTGAGTGTTTCTTAGGTGGAATTGTCATTCTGATACAGTGTGACACATAAAAACAAATGAATCTTAAATGGTGACGCTCATTTGATTTTACAGTCAAAATCACACTATATGAGCGAGACAAGCACAAATTGAACATTTGTCGTACTTTTCACAGTATCTGAAAAAGAAGTCAAATTAAAACATGTTGTCCTTCATAAACATTCACAGTTGAATGTTTCCAGAGTGGAATTGTCATTCTGAGACAGTGTGACACATAAAAACAAATGAATCTTAAATGGTGACGCTCATTTGATTTTACAGTCAAAATCACACTGCAAGAGCGAGACAAGCACAAATTGAACATTTGTCGTACTTTTCACAGTATCTGAAAAAGAAGTCAAATTAAAACATGTTGTCCTTCATAAACATTCACAGTTGAATGTTTCCAGAGTGGAATTGTCATTTTGAGACAGTGTGACACATAAAAACAAATGAATCTTAAATGGTGACGCTCATTGGATTTTACAGTCAAAATCACAGTACATGAGCGAGACAAGCACAAATTGAACATTTGTCGTACTTTTCACAGTATCTGAAAAAGAAGTCAAATTAAAACATGTTGTCCTTCATAAACATTCACAGTTGAATGTTTCCAGAGTGGAATTGTCATTTTGAGACAGTGTGACACATAAAAACAAATGAATCTTAAATGGTGACGCTCATTGGATTTTACAGTCAAAATCATACTACATGAGCGAGCCACGCACAAACTGAACACTTGTCGTAATTATCACAGTATCTGAAAAAGAAGTCAAAATTAAAACATATTGTCTTTCATAAACATTCACATTTGAGTGTTTCTTAGGTGGAATTGTCATTCTGATACAGTGTGACACATAAAAACAAATGAATCTTAAATGGTGATGCTCATTTGATTTTACAGTCAAAATCACACTACATGAGCGAGACAAGCACAAATTGAACATTTGTCGTACTTTTCACAGTATCTGAAAAAGAAGTCAAATGAAATAATGCTGTCCTTCATACACATTCACATTTGAGTGTTTCTAACGTGGAAATGTCATTCCGACACAGTGTGACACATAAAAACAAATGAATCTTAAATGGTGACGCTCATTTGATTTTGCAGTCAAAATCACACTACATGAGCGAGACAAGCACAAATTGAACATTTGTCGTACTTTTCACAGTATCTGAAAAAGAAGTCAAATTAAAACATATTGTCCTTCATAAACATTCACATTTGAGTGTTGCTAAAGTGGAATTGTCATTCTGAGACAGTGTGATACATAAAAACAAATGAATCTTAAATGGTGACGCTCGTTTGATTTTACAGTCAAAATCACACTACATGAGCGAGACAAGCACAAATTGAACATTTGTCGTACTTTTCACAGTATCTGAAAAAGAAGTCAAATTAAAACATGTTGTCCTTCATAAACATTCACAGTTGAATGTTTCCAGAGTGGAATTGTCATTCTGAGATAGTGTGACACATAAAAACAAATGAATCTTAAATGGTGACGCTCATTGGATTTTACAGTCAAAATCACACTACATGAGCGAGACAAGCACAAATTGAACATTTGTCGTACTTTTCACAGTATCTGAAAAAGAAGTCAAATGAAATAATGCTGTCCTTCATACACATTCACATTTGAGTGTTTCTAAAGTGGAATTGTCATTCTGAGATAGTGTGACACATAAAAACAAATGAATCTTAAATGGTGACGCTCATTTGATTTTACAGTTAAAATCACACTACAAGAGCGAGAAAAGCACAAATTGAACATTTGTCGTACTTTTCACAGTATCTGAAAAAGAAGTCAAATTAAAACATGTTGTCCTTCATAAACATTCACAGTTGAATGTTTCCAGAGTGGAATTGTCATTCTGAGATAGTGTGACACATAAAAACAAATGAATCTTAAATGAATCTTAAATGGTGACGCTCATTTGATTTTACAGTCAAAATAACACTACATGAGCGAGCTACGCACAAACTGAACACTTGTCGTAATTATCACAGTATCTGAAAAAGAAGTCAAAATTAAAACATATTGTCCTTCATAAACATTCACATTTGAGTGTTTCTTAAGTGGAATTGTCATTCTGAGATAGTGTGACACATAAAAACAAATGAATCTTAAATGGTGACGCTCATTTGATTTTACAGTTAAAATCACACTGCAAGAGCGAGACAAGCACAAATTGAACATTTGTCGTACTTTTCACAGTATCTGAAAAAGAAGTCAAATTAAAACATGTTGTCCTTCATAAACATTCACAGTTGAATGTTTCCAGAGTGGAATTGTCATTTTGAGACAGTGTGACACATAAAAACAAATGAATCTTAAATGGTGACGCTCATTGGATTTTACAGTCAAAATCACAGTACATGAGCGAGACAAGCACAAATTGAACATTTGTCGTACTTTTCACAGTATCTGAAAAAGAAGTCAAATGAAATAATGCTGTCCTTCATACACATTCACATTTGAGTGTTTCTAAAGTGGAATTGTCATTCTGAGATAGTGTGACACATAAAAACAAATGAATCTTAAATGGTGACGCTCATTTGATTTTACAGTCAACATCGTACTACATGAGTGATAGGAGCACAAACTCAACACTTGTTGTACTTTTCACAGCATCTGAAAAAGAAGTCATATTAAAACATATTGTCCTTCATAAACATTTACAGCTGAATGTTTCTAAAGTGGAATTGTCATTCTGAGACAATGTGACACATAAAAACAAATGAATCTTAAATGGTGACGCTCATTTGATTTCACAGTCAAAATCACACTACATGAGCGAGACAAGCACAAACTCAACACTTGTCGTACTTTTCACAGTATCTGAAAAAGAAGTCTAATTAAAACATGTTGTCCTTCATAAACATTCACAGTTGAATGTTTCCAGAGTGGAATTGTCCTTCTGAGACAGTGTGACACATAAAAACAAATGAATCTTAATCTGTGATGCTCATTTGCTTTAAAGTCAAAATCATACTACATGAGTGACAAGAGCACAACATCAACACTTGTATTTTTTACAGTAACTCTGAAGCAAGTCAAAATAAAACATATTGTCCTTCATAAACATTTACATTTGAGTGTTTCTCAGGTGGAATTGTCATTCTGATACAGTGTGACACATAAAAACAAATGAATCTTAAATGGTGACGCTCATTTGATTTTACAGTCAAAATCACACTACATGAGCGAACCACACAAAAACTGAACATTTGTCGTACTTTTCACAGTATCTGAAAAAGAAGTCAAATGAAATAATGCTGTCCTTCATACACATTCACATTTGAGTGTTTCTAAAGTGGAAATGTCATTCTGAGACAGTGTGACACATAAAAACAAATTAATCTTAAATGGTGACGCTCATTTGATTTTACAGTCAAAATCACACTACATGAGCGAGACAAGCACAAATTGAACATTTGTCGTACTTTTCACAGTATCTGAAAAAGAAGTCAAATTAAAACATGTTGTCCTTCATAAACATTCACAGTTGAATGTTTCCAGAGTGGAATTGTCATTCTGAGACAGTGTGACACATAAAAACACATGAATCCTAAATGGTGACGCTCATTTGATTTCACAGTCAACATCACACTACACGAGCGACAGAAGCACTACATCAACACTGGTATTTTTCACAGAAACTGTGAAGGAAGTCAAACTAAAACATGTTGTCCGTCATAAACCTTCACAGTTAAATGTTTCTAAAGTGGAATTATTATTCTGAGACAGTTTGGTACATAAAAACGGTTGAATCTTATATAGCGACTTTCATCTGATTTTACTTGGGCACATCGGGGCAGGAGTAGGCCGTGAGCGATACAGAGAGCGGAGGAGAACTGTAAACGCACGACCATGTAGAGACAGAAATGACATACCCTCCCGTAAATGACATGCAATCGTGTAAATAAATAAATAAATACCATAAGGCTATTGACTTTGTTTTTGAAAAGTATTCTCAAATGGCTCAGGATCAAATTCAGGTTCGAACATGTACAGTTGAACTACTGAAGCACTCAGTCTATTCATTGCTGCCATGTCCACTACTTTCACATGCTGCCTGAGTCTAAGCTCTCCCCGTTACCATGGTAACATGGGTGGGGCAGCAGAAGCTGATTTGCATTTAAAGCTACAGACACCAGAAACAGCACATTCTGAAAGGGGCTGAAACAGAGGGAAACAGAGGGAGATGAGAATCTTTTTCAAAAAGCTATTTCCAGCAAACAGCTACAAAAACATGTTTTATGGAAATCATAGTAATTTATTGAAAAAGCTTCATAATATGGGACCTTTTAAACAGTCTGACAGCTGTTGGGAAGGACTTGGAGTGGTGTTCTTTCTTATGGACTGGATACAGCAGTCTGTTACTATGATGCACTTGATTTTCTGATGACAGACTATGGACATATACTGTACAGCAGTGATTTTCAACTGGTGGGTCACGGTCCAAAAGTGGGTCGCGTACCTGTTTTCAGTGGCCTCTGCCTGGGGAAAACAGAAAAAGATAATGAGCAGGGAAGGGTTCATTTAGTCGTGCTGTTCATTTATTATGGACTCTTAATGCTCGCTGTATCTGCGAGGCAATTTTTATGTGGTGATTCTTTTTCTCAACTGTCCTCTGCATTAGTGATTCTCAATTGGTGGGTCGCGGTCCAAAAGTGGCTTTTGGAAGGGTTAATTTAGTCATGCTGTTAATTTATTATGGAGAAGAACACAGACACAAACACTGAAAGGAATCATGGTATTCATGTGTTTCTTTTAATGACAACAGTCAATATAACAACTGAAAAGTTAGGCTCTGGACGAACATTTCCAGAGCCTCTTGATATGGGAAGTCAGAAACGTCTGGCCCATTTATCGAGTTAAAACACAGATGTTTTTGTTTGCCCCCTTAACATGATGGTAGGGGAAACACTGCTCTATGTATGAACCACACGTACTCCTGTACTGTACATGTACAGAAAAAGTGCTCCCCTGTCCGCTGGTGGGAGTGTGCGCGCACACACGTGTGTGTGTGCGCGCACATCGGGGCGGAACTCCGCTGTGTGCGATAGAGAGGAGAGGAGAATTGGAAACACCCGACCATGTCGAAACAGAAATGACATGCCGTCTTGTAAATAAGACAAATAACTTAAGGCTATGTAGTTTGTTTAATTAAAGGACAAGACTTGTTCTATAGTAAAGGTATTCTCAAATGACTTATGTTGTGATCTGGCGCCATATAGAAAATAAATTAACTTGACAGTCAAACTGCAACCTGAATGTTCAACCTTTTCACAGAATTCTGTCTGTGGCTGATTTTTAAAAACGCAAACAAACCATTATATTAATTGTTATTTTTATATTTCAACAATAAAATTAAGTCTATAGATGGGCTACGGGTCAAAGTCAAAAATCAACTTTTCTTTGTCAATTACACCACATGTACAGGACATAAAGAGGGATCAAAGTAAGTCTGCCCCCCCAAGACAAGTGTTTAAAATAAATACAGGGGTACAAAACTACTGAATAGTACCAAGACATAAAATGTGATCACAAAAAAATTGTGAGTTATGAAAATCTCGTATGTACGTCGCTTTGGATAAAGGCGTCTGCCAAATGACAAACTAATTGTAATTGTAAAAAGTGTGAGATTAAATAGTTCAGTCTGGTGGAGCTTGAATGGTACCTCAGCAGAAAGAGCACATGATGGGTGCTGGGGCTCTCGCTCTCTTTAATTTGAGGAGGAAGTAGAGGCACTGCTGGGCTTTGTTTGCCACTGATGCAGTGTTTGTTGTTCAGGAGAGGTCCCCAGTAATTTGGTGCTGTGCCACCCTCTCACAGCAGAACGATTAAGTGGTACGTGGGGGGTGTTGGGGGTGGGTTCTCCAGAAGTCAATTACAATCTCCTTTGTTTTCCCCACATTCAGGGAGAGATTGGTATTTCCACACCACATGGCCAGTGGGTTCACCTCGTCCCTGTAATTGGTCTCATCACTGTTGCTGATGCTGACCTGTGCTGCATGTGATCTCTCTGTGACAAAGTCCTGCCACCAATTCCAGAGGAGGTTGCTCAGGCCAAGCTGGTAACTGCTGAGGGATGATCGTCTGTGGACCAGTTGGCCTGATATGGATACTGAAGCGGGTCCAGGAGAGAGGGGAGGCTGGATCTTATTTGTTGCATGGCTAGCCTTTCAAAGCACGATTCAATGCAACTATCTGAGTCAGCACATACAGTCAGACCTAAATTTATATATTTTGATCAGTATCTCATCTGACCACATCTCAAGCGCATTCGGCATGCGTAATGGTCACTCAACCTGACCGAATGTACACAGGTGAAACAGGGATGCAAACTTATCCATTAACGTCGCTGTGCCAACCAGAAACAGCCGTGGCATCCTACAGAGCATATATACTGCATCTATCTCTGAGATGAGAATGGGGAGTAGTTGCGCCTGCAGCACAGTGCACGAAAATACGAAAGTCTGCGCCGCTACGCCCCATCGGCTAAGCAGACCTGACTTTGCGCTGCGCCTCCACTGCGCTGGCGGCAGAAACGACAATAGAGCCCTCACAGTTGAATGTTTCTAAAGTTGTCATTGTTGTCATTCTAAGACAGTTTGACACATGAAAACAAATGAATCTTAAATGGTGACGCTCATTTGATTTTACAGTCAAAATCACTACATATGAGTGACAGGAGCCCAAAATGAACATGTATTTTTCACAGTAACTGAAAAAGAAGTCAAATGAAACCATGTTGTCCTTTAAAAACGTTCACATTTGAGTTTTTCTCAAGTGGAAATCTTATACTAAGACAGTTTGACACATAAAAACAGCTGAATCTCAAAATCACTACATATGAGCGACAGGAGCCCAAAATGAACATGTATTTTTCACAGCAATTGAAAAAGAAGTCAAATGAAACCATGTTGTCCTTTAAAAGTATTCACATTTGAGTTTTTCTCAAATGGAAATCTTATTTTAAGACAATTTGACACATAAAACAGTTGAATCTCAAATAGTGACATTCATCTGATTTTACTGTCAAAATCTCATTGTATGAGCGACAGGAGCACAAAATGAACATTTGTATTTTTCACAGTAACTGAAATAGAAGTCAAATGAAACCATGTTGTCTTTCAAAAACATTCACATTTGAGTGTTTCTAAAGTGGAATTGTCCTTATTAGACAGTTTGACACGTAGCAACAGCTGAATCGTAAATGGTGATCATTTATTTTTACTCTCCAAATCAAAATATATGAGCAAGACAAGCATAACGAGCATATGTTGTTTTTGTCACAGTAACTGCAAAGGAAGTCAGATTGGCCATGCTGTCATTCAAAAACATTCACACTTGAGTGTTTCTCTGTAGAATGTGTATTTTGTAGAGATCTCATGAAGCTCATCTGTTCCATCCGACGCAGCCACAGGTATGATCAAGTAAGATGAGCAGTGGCTCACACCCTCCTCAGATGAAAGGGATCCTGGATCACTGTGTTTCGCTCCATGTCGTTCCACAATGTGAGGAGGCTAATGAAAAAAAGCAATACAGAAATAAATAATTACATTATTATTAGGGGTGGGACTCGATTAAAAAAAATGATCTAATGAATTAGAGGCTTTGTGATTAATTAATCTCAATTAATCGCAGTTTAATGGTATAACAATATTTGCCACAAGAAGCCACATTTTGCTTCATTTGCTCCAGTGTGGGTTGCTCCAAAGTTTTCAGAGATAACCGGCAGACGAGCTGCGATGGTGACGTCATCAAGTACGCTGCCTTCCCTATTGCAGAATGACCGTCCTGCGTCCTCCGGAGGTCGTTTCTCAATACCAAGTACGCCAAGTTCGGACTTACGAACTTGGCAGTTCGGACTTAGCAAGTTGGACCTGGGAGTACAGTCTCTCCAGGACGGGAGGACGCAGGATGGTCATTCTGCAATAGGGACGGCAGCGTACTTGATGACGTCACCATCGCAGCTCGTCTGCCGGTTATCTCCGAAAACTTTGGAGCAAATTTTAAACTACGCGCTATCGTGATGAATCGACCACAGATTTTAAGTTTTAACATCCACTTTCTCACATAAAATAATCTTAAAACCACATTCCGTACTACTAAAACAGTAGTATTTCGAAACTTGTAACTTTAAAGTTGTGAGTCCTCTCCTCCGCGATTGTTGCTACGAAATGCATTCTGGGATACGTGGCTGCCCCAAGTCCACACAAGTCACCACCCGATGCATCCTCGATAAAATGGGAGGGGCAAGAACACATCCGGGTATTTGACTGTACTTGGCGAGATGCGGACTTTTTAATTGGAACAGTATTTGGGCTCAGACTGATGACGTTTCTGAAGTACACAAGAACACAAGTACAGAGAAGAACGCATATTGAGAAAGGCCTCCTAGCTCTGACGCGTCTTGTGCATCAGTGTGATCGGTGGACCAGGAACTCGTGCACTTACAAACGTTCCGTGTTGTCTGGAGTGCAAACTGCGATTAAATGCGTTAATTTTTTTGACGCGTTTTTTTCTTTGTAATTAATTAATCGTAATTAACGCGTTAAAGTCCCACCCCTAATTATTATTAAAAAAAATAGTCAAAATAATATCTTAAAGCTAGATCTTATGCAGCGCTTTTCCCGGTACAATGGCGCAAGTAATGAAATAAATGAATAGATCAATACATACATTACTACCAGGGTTCTAAATTAACTTTTTTGATCACCAGCCAATGTGGCTGGTGACCTTCTAAAGTTACCAGCCAATCAGAATTTCCACTAGCCAAATTTTTTCCCGGTGAAAATAAGAGAGATTATGAGTGCCACTGAATGCATTTGATCATTTTATTTACATTGTTGGCATGAAAAATGCACAGAAAGTACAACACATGAAACAAAATATACACAGAAAGTGCAAACATTTAATTTATACAAACAAAAAATGCTGTCAGATTTATTTTATAAAAGACATTTTTCCAGTAAGTATTTAGTATCATTACATTCCTAATAAAATGTATTTTTCCTTTCAACTTAAAGTGTTTCTGCTTTCCTTCTTTAATAAGAAATATATATAAGTAACTGCCATGACTTTCTTTTTTTTTTTTCGTGTACATGCAGCAATCCTTACAAAACATGACGGCATTTTCGTGATCAAACACAAGCCATTCACGACCTGTCAGCCATTTAGCGTTAAACTTTCTTTTCTTCGTTTCGCACGCTTTGTCGACATTCTCATCCCCTGCCTCCTTCCTCTTCTCGCCCCCAGACGTCTGTCCCAACCACCGCAGCATTTAGTTTAACTTTACTTTTTACTTTTAGCTAGCTCAGTCTCCTTTTTTACAGTTTATACGCTGCCGTTCATTCTTCTTCTTCTTTGTGTTTGCGTTTCCGTGGTTTCTCGCGCCGGTTGCACTACAGACCGTAGTGTGCCTGCGCACAGCCAATGGGCGTCTTGTACGTCATCACATAGCATTACGACAGTGTTCATGGGAAATGTAGGACGGACCGTCAGGGGACAAATGACCAAGAACTGTAGAGCGGCTCTGACTGACATGATTGCCTAATGCATTACCGGCCAAATTGGCTAGTAAGTTTTTATTTACACCCGCCAATATGAATTTTAACCCGCATTTGGCGGGTTGGCAGGTGTTAATTTAGAACCCTGATTACTACCTCAGATGACACTATGGCGACCAACACACCCGCAGCTCCTGCTGTACCCTTTGTAATTACGTTTGGTTATAAAAACTTCAAACAAGATGGCACCAACAAAAGAAGCGCTGACGGTCTGCGGTCCCAAGATTAAGGATGCTGGATCAACCACATCAAATTTTATCAGGCACCTGAAAACTCACCCGGATAAGTCACATTACCGCATATGGACGTTTAGCAAACATGTTTAGCTCAGCATCAGCTATGTTTAACTTAGCTTGCTACCAGCTTTGTAACCGAATATTTGAATAGATGAGCGAATGTTAGTTTGCTTGTCACACTTATTTGCATGGAGCGATGTTAACATGATGTTTATTGGGCAACATTATTTATCTACATTCCTACAATGCCTACAATTCTTTTGACTGGGTGAGGTGTAACATTTTCTATATTTTTGTTCTTATTATGGTCCGACTGAGCCTGCACAATAGGGGGAAAGATATAATGTAACTGTATGTTCATGTTGGAAGAATACAGTCTCCTTTAAAGGAAATCATTCATTGTGTCTTTTCTTCATGTTGCATTGTAGTACCCTGTTTAAAGTGATCATATAACAAACAACTAATCAGTACTGATACGTTATGCTAATAGATAAAGGAGGGATAATAATACAGTAGATACTTTGAATTTCTTAGATATAGCTGTGCAGTATTCTTAGTAGACCGAATAGCAGCAGATGATAGAAGGCTCATTAAAACAAGAAGAGACATGAGAGATTTATTTTTTAGAGACTTGAGACTTGACTTGGACTCATGACCAAAGACTTGAGACTTGACTTGGACTCGTGACCAAAGACTTGAGACTTGACTTGGACTTGCAAAAAAAAAGACTTGTGAACATCTCTGGTGTCAACATCATATGACCTCAGTGTCAGAGGCACAAAAATACACATTTGCTTTCTAAAGGGAACATTTCAAAAGCGAAACGTATTTAAGACACAAAACGCGGCGCATTAGTTGATTTTCTTGAAGGAAAATGGGTTAGTCTAATGAAATCTCTCAGCCCTCCCCTCCAGGCAAAAGTGTCCGTCTGTGGAAATGGATATCACAAACATGTTTGCGCCCACAAGTTCGACTGCAGCAGCGGGGCCGTCGACATCAAGTGCAGAAACAGTCCCTGGTACAACGGCTGTCGGAGAGGGACTTCTCATGTAGGGAGGGCAGAGGGCTGTTTGTGTGTGTGTGTGTGTGTGTGTGTGTGTGTGTGTGCATGTCACTCTCAATTGGCACGCATTTGAGCGTTTGTCTGCAAGCGGCACCAGTAGCAAATATCAGCCACCTGCCACCTATATTGCGAATTTTGAGAGAGAGAGAGAGAGAGAGAGAGAGCGAGAGAGAGAGAGAGAGAGAGAGAGAGAGAGTGCCTTCATAGCCTTTGTTTTCAAATAATGCCATGAGTAGACTTGGTGTCCAATGTAGCAGAACTGACCTATAACTGACCCTCTCTTTCCCCCGTTACTTCAGGAGAAATGGAGTCATAAGGCTTCCCAACTTTTAAGAGCTATTGACTATTTGAACTGTTTACAGGGAAGCCTTAATTCAGAGAGAGACAAGATGTCTGGCTGAGGAACACCTTTCCAGATTCCTTCAGAAAAGCAGGAGATACAGACAGGTCAACTTCAAAGGTTACCTTTCACCTAGAGTGTCTCCCATGGAGATGCTGTTCAGTCTCTTCCTGTCTCTGTCTCTGTCTCTGTCCCTGTCTCTGGCAGTGCTGCCCCCTCCCCAGCACACTGCATTGTTTTATGCCATAGTGTGCTGGGGAGGGGGCAGCACTGACAGAGACAGGAAGAGACTGAACAAACTGGTTAAGAGAGCTAGCTCTGTCCTGGGCTGCCCACTGGACTCATCGAGGAGGTGGCGGACAGAAGGATGTTAGCCAACCTGACATCCTTCATCCATCATCCTCCCACCCCCTGCACCACACTGTGAGGACCTTGAGCAGCTCCTTCAGCACAAGACTTTTACATCCCCAGTGCAGGAAGTAGCGGTCTGTGGGCAGACCTCAGACTGTATAACAATGCACAATAACATCAACTCAAATGCAAGTTGTACTGAACACATCTCACATTTTTCCTGTTTTTCATCTGCAATCGTCATTTCTAAATGAGTAGTATGTATTAGTAAATAAGTGTGTACTGTGATTGCAATTTCAATTCTTTGTACTTCATCTCCCTGAGATGCCTGACTTCCCTTTATCTCACCAGGATGTCAGGTCTTTTTGTGTTCTAAATTGTGATGTCTAGACCTCTTAACACCAACATACAAAATCCTGCAGGATGCCCCCTGTGTGAGCCACCCCCTAGGGAGTCGGCTCCGATACCCACAGCAGACCAAAAGGTGCGAATACACACCTTTTGGGTAGGGGAGGCGTCCCTAAGGTATAAATGTTTAGCTCTCCCCATGCTTGGGGTCTTTCGTCATTCTACCGCTCGGGTGATGATTGACCTTTTCTTTGCAAAGGAAATAAAACCTTGTCGGCCGGCAGAAGTCTCTATTTCATTCTTCACCAGCAGCAGAGAATTTCCACAACAATTTGGTGTCAGAAGTGGGATCCCTCGAGTGATCGTCCAGGACGGAACACGGACAGTGACAGGCCATCCTGGAAGAAAAAACTTTCCAGCCTCCAACCTCAAATCCTCTTCTGAGAAGGGAGGACTGTCCGTAGATGCCCTGGATCGTTACCGCTGGGATTCCACGAACGTAATTCAGCGAAATTCATCTGGTGAGCATTGAAATATTGACATTTCAATTCTTTTTCATAAAAAAAAAAAAAAGGGGGAAACTTTCTATCTGGTCTTTAAATTTGGGATGTTTATATTGACTTTTAAATTTAGGATTTTAATTTGGCTAAATATTTTCATTTTCATTTCATCCACAATTGTGTCTGAGTCCAGGGTAGACTCAGAGGTCAAAGTGTAAAAACTTTGAGGGCTTTTTACTGCTTGTGGCAAGGGACGAAGCAGTCCTTACAGAGACGTCTGTATTGTAATTGTCGTGCACGACCTCCGCAGCTGGTATGGGGAGTAAAGGCTCTGTTGAGATTGGATCTCCAGAGGGTCCAATTGTGGATATCATGAGAAGGAAATATGGGGATAAAAGTTTGAAATATTTAAATGCTTGGACAACTGAGTTTGGATTCCCAATAGGGGGATCCCTCAGTTTGAAGAACATATCACTGATAGAAGTGAAACTAAAAGAAAAAGAACAAGAAATGAGAAAGAAAAAGAAACTTTCTGTAAAGAAGTTAGAAATTATAGAAGGTCAAAAAGAATGTATACAAATGTGGAAACAGGAGGCGGAAACACGAAACAGGAAAATAATTCAGAAACAACTACCTTTCTCGTGCGAAAAAGTTGAAGACAAAAAAAAAGAAAATTTACAAAGAACACCAGACTCGCAGATTTCTTCTTCTTTATTCCCACAGTTGGCGGCTTTGAAGCTAGATCCAGACCTCGATGGCAACCCACCAACTCATTCTTCAGCTCCACCACCATACAACCCTACAATGTCCAACGAAAGAAGAGAAACAGACCCCACCATGCCACGACAAAACACAAGTTCAGGAGCAGCTCATCCTGATGTGCCTGTTCCACCACAAAACTCTACGACCAACCCCTCTTCTCCAATTGCACATAGGCTGCGCCATCCCAATAAAAATGAAGCCTTCAACATGCCCATGGTTGAAGTATCTGGACTGGAAGGTGCAACACTGGTTTTCCGCCCATGGACTTCTGCTGATATCACAGCAGCCTCTCAACATCTGGCCAACCCCACAGCATCGGGTAAAATATTTTCTGAACAACTCCTCACGTTTTGCCAGGAGTTTAAACCAACCATGAACGAATTAAAAAGACTTTTGATTACCAAGATGAAACCCACAGACTGGCAAAAAATAGCCACTAAGTTCCCAAGTTCTGACATCCGTTGCAAACACATTAACTGGGAGAATGAGTCTAATGCTGAATACAGAGATGCTGTCCGTCACCTCTGCGACGCGTTTACCGAAGCCTTCCCTGTTAAAGTTAACATGGAAAAAAATCACCGCCTGCAGACAAAAGGATGGCGAAAGCCCTGACGAATATCTCACTCGCCTGACAGAGGTATTCAACACCTACAGTGGCCTTCAGCTGCCTGATGAGGCGAGCAATACTTCAAACGTGTGGGAGGTTCATCTTTGTAATTGTTTCTTGAGTGGACTGAAGCCAGATATTGCATCAGCTGTTAAAATTTCCTGCATTGGTTGGCAGGATGCACGCCTGTCCGAACTTCGTCGACATGCCATACACGCACATGACCAACTACTCTCCAAGAAAAAAGAAAAAGAGGAGACAACACAGAAAGAACTTCACATGGCAACAATAACCATGTATAACACAATCCGAGAACATGGACAACCAAGGCATGGACACAGAGGGAAAAGACATGGTCGAGACAAAAACTTGGGAAGGAAAGTTCCCAATGATACTTGTTTCAGCTGTGGAAAAATTGGACATTGGAGACGTGACTGTCCCACATCGACATCATCAAATCCAGCAAACACATCAGATTGACTACGGTCGGGGGTTGTCGGAGAGGAATGGACTTCTGCTGACAAGCCAGACCAACTAGTGAGATCGGAAGAAGGTACTGCACCACACACACATACTGACCAGACTAACACACCATCTATTGAGAGTTCAGATAATAGATATGCAATCGCTCTAACATTTGTGCAATACACATCTGATCATTTCAAGAAGTTTCCACAACATACATTGACCATTGCAGAACAAAATGTTGTGTTCTTAGTTGACTCGGGGGCCACACATTCTGTGATAAAAGATTTTGAACTAACAACAAAACCAAAACTGAGCGGAGATTATGTGTACTCTGTTGGTTCATCAGGTCAAACAATTAGAGAGAACATTACTGTCCCACTCAAATGTGCAGACGGACCAAATAAAAGCTTCAAACACGCATTCTTGCTCTCTAAAGTCTGTCCCATCAACCTGATGGGCAGAGACTTGATGTGCAAATTAGGCCTTTGTCTGATCTCAACCCCAGAGGGTATCAAAGTTCACAGACTATCTGATCTGGAACCAAAGTTCTCACACTCCTTTGTTCACCACACCCAAAACCTACAGTATGCATATCAATGGAAATTGCAACCATTGACTGCCTCTTCTGCGCTTGTTGCAGAAGCTAGAAAAGTAGTCTTAACAGCCGCAACACATTTCATGACACCAGACGATCTGCATTGCATCTCTCATGTGTCACCAGGACCTGATGAGCCATATGAGGAATGTTGGTTGAGAGAGGGATTTGATAGACTAACACTAACACGCATTTACTGGACACAACATAAATGTGCTATATCAGTCTCTCTCACACCAGCTCAATGTGATGTGTATACCATTGACCATTCAGTCCCACACATCACACTTGCAAAACACACATCAGATAACTGGGAAGATTTGGGCCCATTTATGAAATCATGTCAGCGCGCAGCCGATTGGCAAGAAACATCTGATCGATCTATTTTATTTTCACCAACACTGCAGTGCTACTCTAAGAGTTTAACATCTGTTGTGCACACTCAAAGAACAATCCAGCTGGTACCAAAAAGCGCTTCCAAACCTTTTTCTTTTTCTTTTTTGTCCGAAGAACAAGCTACAACTATTACAGCCCTACAGCAGGTCCCTAAGACACTGTGGGTACTTACTGTCGGTAAGTATGATGTTGGTCTCATCAAAGACTGTGAACCTGTTGTCATCACCCCAAAATCAGACTTTAGACTTTGCAAGGCTCAATACCCACTCAAACAAGAAGCCATTGATGGCATAACACCGGTTTTTGAGTCTCTTAAAGCAGCAGGAGTAATTGTTCCCTGTGATGACTCTCCAGTACGTACACCTTTGTTCCCGGTCAAAAAAATGAGAGATAAAGATCAACCAACAGAATGGCGTTTTGTTCAGGATTTGCAAGCAGTAAACGCCGCAGTCCAACCCAGAGCCCCAAATGTTCCAAATCCTTACACCATCTTGTCCCAGGTCCCACCCAGTGCAAAATTCTTTTCAGTGGTGGACCTTTCAAATGCTTTCTTTAGCGTTCCAGTCCATCCAGACAGTCAATTCTGGTTTGCTTTCAACTTCAATGGACGAGGCTACACTTTCACTCGCCTGTGCCAAGGCTACTGTGAAAGTCCCACCATCTACAATGAAGCTCTCAGACAAAGTCTCGAATCTCTTGTTCTCTCTCCAGGCACTGCTTTGTTGCAGTATGTTGATGACCTTATGATCTGCAGTTCAACCGAAAAGCAGTGTGAAGTCGACACAGTGGAACTCTTGAAACATCTCGCAAATGATGGTCACAAAGCCAGCTTGTCCAAACTTCAATTTGTGCAGGAAAAAGTTGTTTTCTTGGGTCATGTCATTACTTCTGAAGGGAAAACTCTTTCATCAAAAAGAGTAGATGCAATTCAGAATCTTCCAAGACCCATCACAAAGAAACAGATGATGTCATTTCTTGGCATGTGCTCTTACTGTAGACAATTCATTCCAAACTATGCCATTCTTGAGGCTCCACTCGCCTCCCTCATTCATAGCAAAGGTCTACAACCACGAGACAAGATCACATGGACTCTTGAAGCAACACAATCTTTCGACAAACTAAAACTTGCCTTACAGACTGCTCCAACCTTGGGTCTACCTGACCCCACAAGACCTTTCACTCAAACGGTAGATGAAAAAAATGGAAGTATGACTTCTGTTTTGTTGCAAGATCACGGAAATAAACTACGCCCTGTAGCTTATTTTTCTTCAAAACTGGATCCCGTGGCTGCAGGCCTCCCAAAATGTCTCAGAGCTGTGGCTGCTGCTGAAAAGGCAGTTATGGCCTCCAGAGACATAGTGGGTTACTCTGATGTAACTCTACTGGTTCCACATGCTGTGTCCATGATTTTACTTGAACAAAAAACATCTCATCTCTCCACAGCACGATGGCTAAGATACAATACTGTGCTTCTAGAAATGCCAAATATCACTGTCAAAAGATGCAATGTTTTAAACCCTGCCACTCTCTTTCCCACACCAGACGATGGACAAGAACACAACTGTGTTGCTGTCCTCCAACAGGTTTGCTCCCCAAGACCGGATCTCCAAGAAACACCACTAACTAACCCTGATTTGGTTGTTTTTGTAGATGGATCTGCTTCACGGGACCCACAAACTGGTCGCAACAGAGTCGGATTTGCTGTTGTAACTAATCATGAAACTCTTGTCTCAGGTTCACTCCCCTCTCACTATTCTGCACAAGCGGCAGAACTGACAGCATTGACAGAGGCATGCAAACTGGCAAGCAACAAAACTGTAACTATCTACACTGACTCTAGATACGCATTTGGTGTTGTGCATGATTTTGGCACTCTATGGAAACACAGACAATTCTTAAAATCTGACGGAAAACCCATTCTCCATCATGACAAGGTCGCAGCTCTTCTAGATGCCATTTTGCTTCCAAAGTCAATTGCTGTTTGTAAATGCCTTGCTCATACTAACAACTCGGATTCTGTTTCCCTAGGAAATGCAAGAGCTGATGCTGCTGCAAAAAAAGCTGCAACCCAACCCACTATCCTTAAGCCATTGTTTGTTTCATCTCCAGTCTCTATTCCCAGCTCACTTACAGCAATACAGTCCTTTGCCACACC
Source organism: Chaetodon auriga (assembly GCF_051107435.1). Lineage (NCBI taxonomy): Eukaryota > Metazoa > Chordata > Actinopteri > Chaetodontiformes > Chaetodontidae > Chaetodon > Chaetodon auriga. Next base: position 30,419,024 of record NC_135077.1, on the reverse strand, counting down.
AGAAGAAAAGACACTGTGGCGACGCTGCGGTGCCACCCATAGAGATGCAGTGTGGTGGGGACCCGATGACAAACCTTGCCTTCCTAAACATTTCTTTCCTCACTTTGCAAAATTGACACACGGCTTGGACCATGTGTCAAAAGGGGGGATGTTGGACGCTATAACTCAGCACTGGTTCACCAAAGGTTTTTCACTCCACGCGCAGAAATTTTGCCAATCATGTATGGTTTGTGCAACACATAACGCAGGTAAAACCAAAACAATCACACACGCTGCTCACCCACCACCAGACAGACCATTTGAACATTTGATGATGGACTTCATAGAACTGTCACCAGCAGAAGGAAAAAAATACTGCTTAGTGATGGTTGACATGTGGTCAAAATGGGTTGAAGCGTTTCCAGCAAAACACCAAAGTAGTCAAGTAGTAGCAAAAGCTCTGTTAACGGAAATTATTCCTAGATGGGGAATACCAACTAAACTGAGCAGCGATAATGGCTCTCACTTCGTCAATTCTGCAATAAACCAAATCAGCGAATTTCTTGCCATTGACCTCAAACAACATTGCGCATATCACCCTGCCAGTGGAGGTGCTGTCGAACGAGAGAATGGCACTCTGAAATTAAAATTAGCAAAATGTTGTGAGGAAACAGGACTGCCTTGGACAAAAGCTTTGCCCATAGTTCTAATGTACATGAGAATGAGGAAAAGATCCAGAGTGAATATGAGTCCCTTTGAAATTCTTTTTGGCAGACCTCCATCCCTAGGAGTGGAACCTGTAACCAGGCCACTCCCCTCCACTGGCCTATGTGAAGATGACATGCTTCAATATTGCAAAAACTTATCTTCCACTCTCTCTCTCATCTCTCAGCAGGTAAAATCAGCCCTTCCACCACCAGCCTCTGTGTTACTCCATGATTTCCAACCTGGTGACTGGATTGTGATAAAGGACCTGCGAAGGAAGCATTGGCACTCCAAGCGCTGGCGAGGTCCATTCCAGGTGCTCCTGACAACACATACTGCTGTAAAGATTGCTGAGAGAGCAACGTGGATTCACGCCAACCACTGCAAGAAGGTCCCAGGGCCAACAGAGAGACTCAACTGCCAACACAGTCAACGCGAGGACGGTCAACGCGAGGACGGACAACGCGAAGACAGACAACGCGAGGACGACACGAAGAAATAACTCTGCAAATTCAACAGACACCAGCTAGACATGCAGGACCAACAACGCAAAACCTGTCCCCGGTGGAATACACCATGCATTACCTAATCCTGATCCTATCGTGCTCAGTGATGCTAATAGAGGCCTACACCCACAAACATTGACAATGACCATCAAAATTCAGCTACACCCCATATTCCCCACGTTCATCATTACCCCTACTCAGACTCTGACTCCGATGATGACATTGTGTTAATAGTGTTTGCATTTTTTTTTTTTTTTTTTAAATTATTCTTGTTACTATTTTTATTTTTACTTTTATTTTATTTATTTATTTTTTTTTCTCGTTTTTACTCCAAAACCAACTGTCATGATGATGCATTTTAAAATCTGTGTGAATTAATGTATCGGATAATCAAGTTGTGTTTTTTTTATTATTCCATTTAATTTTCATGCTTCTTCATTATCATTATTATTATTTTGCTATTGTCTTACCTTTGCCTTTTTTTAGTGATTAATTAATAATCAAAAGGGAGGAATTGTGATTGCAATTTCAATTCTTTGTACTTCATCTCCCTGAGATGCCTGACTTCCCTTTATCTCACCAGGATGTCAGGTCTTTTTGTGTTCTAAATTGTGATGTCTAGACCTCTTAACACCAACATACAAAATCCTGCAGGATGCCCCCTGTGTGAGCCACCCCCTAGGGAGTCGGCTCCGATACCCACAGCAGACCAAAAGGTGCGAATACACACCTTTTGGGTAGGGGAGGCGTCCCTAAGGTATAAATGTTTAGCTCTCCCCATGCTTGGGGTCTTTCGTCATTCTACCGCTCGGGTGATGATTGACCTTTTCTTTGCAAAGGAAATAAAACCTTGTCGGCCGGCAGAAGTCTCTATTTCATTCTTCACCAGCAGCAGAGAATTTCCACAACAGTACGTATTGTTTATATTGTAAATTACCATAGGGTATATAACACTTGTGCAATATTTTCTGGTCTTCTTGTCCTCTGACTTCTTGCACTCTGTCTTTTTGCTGCTGTAACATGTGAATTTCCCCCCATTGTGGGATAAATAAAGTCTATCTTATCTTAATTCTTCTTTACACCTCCACAACAGATACAGACAACAAAACTGTCTGGATGGATAAGTGCCAGGCCTCAGAAGAATCTCCAAAATCAGATACTGCTGATAGGTTGTAAATTAGACATTCCTGAAGCAGACTTTTGTATGACTGTGTGCCTCTTTTCTATCACACCAGGAAAACGAAATCTATATTTGTGAGTTACCCTTGGATCTTCTTACAGTATTAAACCCATAATCTGTATGCTATCAATGTTTTTCTTGTGTTTCTAGCTTATAAAACGACAAAACTGTGATTTTAATTCTCCTAAGAAGTTTGTCTGAGTTTCTACAATGGAACCATACTGCCATCTAGAGGTTCAGAGCGGTTAGGTTGTATATGCTTGACATGAGACAGTTATTAGTAGTAACGATAGTAGTGATAATCATTTTGGCAAATATAGTCTGCCTTTTTTTATTTCTTTGTTATATTAAGTTAGTTATACCCTTAGACATCATGTATATTAGGATGAGTATTAGAAAATGTTATCATGATTAATGATTATTGTTGAATGTTGTCATTATTTATAAGAATTGTCTAACACATGTCGAAATGTCTTTGAAAATTGATCATTTAGAATATATGTGATTGACCACAGTGAGAAGCAGATGAGTCACTCGTACGAATCATTAGTTAATTCTTGCTCTATAAGGTGAAATCACATCGCTCGCCTGTGAACCATCCCACATGCGTGACAGTCTACTGACACGCCCTGGAGCAAGTATACTGGCTGTAGTGTGCTGCGGACGCTCAGTCTTTAGTTTCTTTTTAAGTCTTCATTTTTCTTTTGCTCAGTCTTTGGTTTCTTTTAAGTCTTTCATGAGTCTTCTCTGATTCTCCAGTTATTTGTCTTGTTTTGTTGTCCTCTCTTTTGTTGCTGCTCATAGTTACGCTGAGTAGCTTGATTTCGTTATTCAGAATACACTCCTTTCAAGTCTTTTTTTTCATGAAAATTAAATTTTTGCCCGCCACCTTAAGCTGCACAATTTTTCCAAAGTTAAAATTCTAGTTACGTAATAATAATTTTGGAGACATTTTCGACCAGTCATCGAAGAGACTCTCAATTTTATTATTCATCGAACGTTTTGCCATACTGTTGGCAACTCTCATCACCGAAGACCTGTAGCCAGCCTCAATCCACCTGTCTGGTTTAAATAACCATCAGAAGCCGCTCTGTGCCCGTTACCATCACCGGAAATCCAGACCCCTGAAACATCTCGTCCAAAACTGATTCAGCGCAGTGGTACGACCTGGTTACCCTGTTGGACTGCAGAGCAGACCGGAGACAGAAACAACGTCTGGGGCCCCTTCGTGTCAGGTCAGAACAGACTCTGTAAGGGAACAGCTTCGGTGATGGTACGCTGGCTGTGCATAAGCTGGCCTAATCCTCTGGGCAGGGAAGACGCAGCAACTTCTCTCCCTTTGATGGCTTTATTGACTTGTTTCCAAATAAACAGGACACTGTAGCATTTGTATGTGTGTGTGGTTTGTGATGTCTGCAAAGACAACATTAATAACAGTATTAATAATAATTAACCTACAGTGGCAGTAATGTGTACAAAACCTGAATTACAACTGACATATGTAACGTGTCATACTGAAAATCACCAGTAGATGGCAGTGCAGGATCATGAATAACACAAAAGCCTGGCGCAGCAGGAAGGTCACGTGACCAAACTAAACTGAGACAGCCCCGGTAGTTACCGATCCGGTCAATTTGTCACGCTAGCATACAGTATAATAGCAGCCTCAATGAGCAACAGCTACACGGCTAAATAAGCAATGACAGAAATAAACAAATGCACGGTAATTAGCTATGTTACATGCCGGGCTGTTCACGTTTCACAAGGCTCTGTAAACATGCTACATGGTAAGCTATAAATGGAGCTTATTAACCTGGTAATATTAACGACTCTCATTACATACAAAATAACATCTGCTCGTCTTATAACTTACATCATCACCGACGCACACTGTCACACTGTACAAAAGGGATGAAGGAGAGCGCTGCCGATCGGCGAGGAGTTACTCAACTAGTCAACAACACAGAAAGTTATCGAACACACACTGCGCATGCGCAGAACAGTCCATAGTCTCTGCATAGAGCAGCTTGCTGTGATGTGGGCTCCTTACAGCAGGGAATTCACAACAGCCGCCCCCACATTCATTCATGAATGTGTAGAAGAAGTACAAGTCCCTGCTGTTGTTAAGAGACCCTGGTGACCGTGTCATCTTCAGGCATCTTGGGGAGTGGTACCAGCTTGGTAACCGGAAGGGTGTAAACTGTCCCTTTAATGTTGACATCCGCCGAACGAACTGTCCCATCGTCGTCGGGGTGAACTTTGGTGACCTTTCCTATGGGCCAGAGTGCCCTAGGAAGCTGGGGATCCACTACCATAACCACTTGGTCTGCTGCGAGGTTAGCCGTAGGGGTCCTCCACTTCTGGCGACGCTGAAGGTCAGGAAGGTACTGGCGGGTGAATTGGCTCCAGAACCGGTCTGCTAGGACCTGGCTATGCCTCCAACGGCGGCGGCCTAGAAAATCACTGAAACCATATGCGGCTTGTGGAAGCGATGCGTCATACCGCCCCATCAGCAGCAAGTTAGGTGTTACAGGATCGGGGTCAGCCAGGTCAGAAGAGGAGTGTCCCAGGGGCTTGGGATACTCCTCTACCTCCACGAGGACAGTTGACAGCACCTCCTCTGATACAACTTGGTCCCGCAGCACAACTTGGAGAGAGGCTTTGATTGATCTTACCTCCCTCTCCCACGTGCCACCGAAGTGGGGTGAAAGAGGAGGATTGAACTTGAATGTGATGCTTTGGTCGGCCAACTGCTGCTTTAATGATGGCTTGAGGTCTTCCAGTGATTCTTTAAGCTCTCGCTCTCCCCCTCGGAAGTTGGTGCCTCGGTCGCATAAGATCTCGTATGGCTTGCCTCGTCTTGAGATAAACCGACGTAAGGCCAGTAGGAACGAGTCTGTGTCCATGTGTGGCAACAGATCGAGGTGGACACATCATGATGTAAGACATTTAAATATAATGCCCCAGCGTTTCTCATGCCTCCTTCCGATCTTCACTGTATAGGGCCCAAAGCAGTCGACCCCGGTGGACCAGAATGGGGGTTTGTCGATCCGGAGCCGTGCTGCCGGCAGGTCGGCCATCTTTGGTGCTACGGGGGTGCTTCGCCACAAACAGCATTCTGCACAGTGTTTCTAATGCTTCTTAATGACCTGGCGACCACGTAGGATCCTGTAATTTCTCCGAATCTCTGCGAAGATTCTCTCAGGGCCAGCGTGGTGCAGACGGTGGTTGTAGTCCTTCACTAGGAGCTGTGTGATTGGGTGATCAGGGCTGATAACCACAGGATGAAGGCTGTCTCCCAGCAGGCTCTCTGCTTTACGTAGGCGACCACCAACTCAGATGAGGCCTAGTACTTGATTGTATTCGGGGCTGAGAGTACTTAGGCGGCTGCCTGAACGGACTGGTTTACCCTGTTTAAGTGCCTTTAGTTCCTCCGGGAAGCTGTCATTGTATCCTTCTCAGCAGAGTAGTCTCCATCTCAATACGGTCAGCGGCGGACATAGCTGGAGCGGCCACCCCGTGAAGGGACTGGTAGGTAGCCTGCAGTAGTTCAGTCCATGTACTGTATTTAGCAGGATCAGGCTCATCGCTGCTGGTGATGGAGATGTGACCACAGAAGGTTTGGGCTTTCAACTCGTCAGGTTCTTCTGTGTGTACTGAGGGATTCACTAGCCAGTGATCTGGGGACTGATACAGAAACGAAGGCCCTTGACTCCAACGGCTTGGCTGGGATAGTTTGAGGACAGTCTTCCCGCGAGTGATATCATCAGCCGGATTCAAGTCGGTGTTGATGTATCTCCATGATCCGGGTGTGGTGAGGTCCAGTATTTCAGTAACTCTTGTACCAACGAATACTTTGTACTGGTTGGACTCCGACTGTATCAGACCACAGCACCACGGATTGGATGGACAAAGTCAGTTCGGTCTGTAACACCTTGGCCAGCTGAGCTCCTGTGAGTGCGGCGCATAATTCCAGTCGGGGCATTGTCTGTTGTCGCTTGGGTGCGACCGCGACCTGGCCATGATGAATGACACAGTGATGCGTCCCTCTGGATCCTCCACTCGCAGGTGCCACGACTGATCCGTACGCCTTCTCCGAGGCATCACAGAAGATGTGAATCTGCCTCACTGATGAGTCGTTGTTGGCAGCTGCTGGAACATAACAACGGGGGAGAACTATGTTCTGCAACTGAGGGAGCTCACCTTCCCATGCCTGCCACACTGGAAGCAGCTCGTCTGCGATGGGCTCGTCCCACTGTCTTTCTGTAGCCCACAAAGCCTGGACCAGGACTTTGGCACGGGTAGTGAAGGGGATTATGTATCCGAGCGGGTCGTATTGCGAGGCAAGCACTCTATACACGTTCCTCATAGTGTGCTGCTTGGGTGATACAGGCTGGCATTTATAACCCAGTGTGTCTATCATGCAGTGCCAAACCAGGCCAAGGGTGGATTCCCTTGGGTCCGCTCCTTCAGCGGTTAGCCACAGCTCAGATGTCGTTGATCGCGCCTCAGGCGGGAGGTGAGAGATTACCTCCGTCTTGTTGGATGCCCACTGCCTGATCTCAAATCCCCCTTTTGCTAGGAGGTCTCTCAGGCGGTCAAGAAGATCCTTTGCCTGCTGTGGTAAGCGGAGTGATTTCAGGCAGTTATCCACATAGAACGAGGTGATTACCGCCTCCAGCAGGTCCTCGTTGCCGCTCTGGTGATCACGAACGTGGCGCTGCACAGCATAGATGGCACAACACGGACTGCAAACTGTGCCAAATGGCAGGACGCACCATTCATAGATGTCAGGTGATCTGTCTCTGTCTATGTTGCGCCAGAGGAAGCGGAGAAGTGGGCAGTCCTTGGGCAGGAGTCTGATTTGATGAAACATAGCCCTTATATCTCCGCTGATGGCGACCACATGTTCTCGAAATCTGAGCAGAACCCCCAGTAGCGACGGTCCGAGAGAGGGTCCTGGTAGCAGGTCATCGTTCAGAGCACTGTCCTGGTAGCGAAAGGAGCAGTTGAACACCACCCTTGCCTTTCCATTATGATGTACTAAGTGGTGTGGAATGTACCAGGATTCAGAAGAACGGTTGGCCTCCTCGCTGGTGATCCGCTCAGCGTATCCTGCCTCCACTAACTTGTGGATTTCCTGGTTGTAAACTTTAGCAAGCTCAGGATTCGTTGACAGACGGCGTTCTGTGGAGCGGAGGAGGGACATCACAGCAGCAGGTGATGCGCAGGGCAGAGCTACTTTCTTCTTTCGAAGGAGAGGCGTTGCGTATCTTGTGACACCATCCACTATTACAGTGGTACTCTTCTCATCAAGCATGGTGAGAGCTGCTTGGTCTTGTTTGGATATTGTCACCTCCCTTTCACTTTTGAATGGCAAAATGTCCAGCTGCCACAGGCGTTGAACATCCTTGTGTAGGTCGGAGCAAGGTGTGTCAACTGACAGGTGAAGGAAGGAGCTCTCACCGGGTGGATGTTGGAGAAAGTTGGTGGGCCCTTGCACTGCCCAGCCGAGTCGGGTGCAGACTGCTACTGATGCTCCGATGGGTCCTGCACGTACTGGGTGGATTGGAGTTATTAGATGAGGGTGATCAGATCCAATCAGTAGCATTGGCTACACTTTGGTGAAGGTGTGTAGGGGGACTCCTTTCAGGTGATTGTATTTCCTTGTCAGTTTGTCTCCTGGACATGACTGCTCGGCCAGTTGGAGTTCAGTCGCGGTGAAAGCTTGGCTGAGATAGGCACGTGCCTGTGTGTTAGCAGACACCTCAAGTGACACTGCCATTCCCTGTAGCTTCAACACGTCCCGCCTGATAGTCTTCAGTTTGAGTGACTCCACTTCTCCACACAGTCCAAGGTGTTTGACTGCAGCAGCCAGGATCACAGTGCGCTCAGAGCCGTCATCCAACGCTGCATGTGTGTTTAGTGTTCTTTTGCCGAGGCGAAGCAGCACTGGTACCACTTTTAACATGACACGCCCTGAGTGGCTGGCGTGATCCAGATACACTGCGTTGGTTGGGGCACTGACTGTGAGAATGTTCAGCTGTGGGTCTTGGGCCATGACTTCGTGGAGTATAAGCAGGTGTTGTTTGTTGCATGTGGAGCAGAGTTTCTTTAGGGTGCAGTTCTCTGGTGAATGGCCATGTCCACATCTCCAACATTTACCTTTGTCTTTAATCCAGGCGGCTTTCTCCTCTGTAGTAATTCTTTCGAACTCAGGGCAGCCGTTGAGGTAGTGATCCTGGGTGGTCGTGCAGTATGGACAATAGGGCTTAAAGCGCTCCCTCCTTTTGCCTGTGGGCTGATCTTTCTTTGAGCTTGGCTGGATGTGGGTCCGTTGTCGCTGTGGAGAGGTCTGCTGATGTTTGACTGTTGTTGAGTCGCTGCTGAAGTAAACAGAGGCTGGCTTGACCCACTGTGATTTACTTGCTTTATTCTCCCTCTGTGTGATGTGACTGGACTAAGCTAGGTTGGATTCTGCTGCGCGTCGGGATACCTGGAGCTAGAGTCCTGCAACGGGGTACCCACGGATATCCGACGGGTACCCGCAATTGACGGGTACAAACGGGTGGAAAATATGCATTTATAATTTTACGGGTACGGGCACGGGCAGAACGGAACCAAAAGCGGACGGGTAACATTTTATTGTGTAATGAAAATCACTAGTTTCAAGCAGCATGACGCAGCGAAGACGCTGCGCACTGCGCAGCACGCACTCTGACCTCCAGTACATATACACACCCCAGCAGCAGCGCGTGCGCGCGCGGAAATAACAACAAAAACAGCATGGAGGAGGAGATACGAGCTAAGTTAGCAAGCGGTGAATATGAAATAGTGGTGCGTCTGTGTGTGACTAGTCAGTCTACTACTGTAAGACTTCGCAGAGAGCGTTAATGAAGGCTGCTGTCATCTTGTGTTAAAACAGGCTTGAAAAAATAAAACGTTTTTTTTTTTTAATTGAGAGACCGTCTGTTGTAGGCTATTTAGTGCATGTAATCACGGGTAACGGGTCGGGACACGGGTCCATTTTTTGACAGGCGGGGCGGGGCTGGTTTGACATTTGATGTAATCACGGGTAACGGGTCAGTTCACGGGTCTGATGATTGACGGGCGGGGCGGGCACGGGTTTCGAAAATTGGACCCGTGCAGGACTCTGCCTGGAGCACCTGAACTTTCATGTCCAGCCATTCAGCGAGGTCAGGTAAGGTGTATGTCTGGTCGCTCCCACTGCGGATGATGCCTCTTTTAATGCAGAATTCGGCGAAGCTGTCCCTGTAGTTACCCGGCAGCTTGCCTAGGAGGGTGTCTACGTGGGAGCCGCACTGCAGTTCAGACTGAGCGGGACCGTCCATGCGGCTTAACATCCCCACCAGTGTGTTTACAGCTGAGGAGAAATCTTCGAAGGCCCTTGAGTCGCCAGGTTTCACAGGAGGAGAGTTCAGTATAGTCTTTAATTCTCCCTGAACCAGCTGTCTTGGCTGCCCATAGCGTTGCTGCAGAGCGTCCATAGCACTGGTGTATGGCGTGGAGTCATGTACCATTTGGTAGGCACTGGGAAGTTTAAGGTGATCAAGCAATACTTGGTATTTATAATCTTCAGTTAAGTGTCTGTGTGGACCAAGCAAGCTATCCAGTCCCCTTTTCAGCATGATGAAATCGCTCTCCCGTCCAGAACCGAAGAGAGGTAGTTTGGGCTTCGGGATACCGTATGAGGCCGCAATAGCCATCTCTGTCATGGTGAGTGTTGCAGGATTGTTGTAGGGAGAGATGTATCCTGGCGCTGTAGGTGGAGCAACCATGGGTGTGAGCTGTGGGTAGTGTGCAGCTGATTGGGATACAGACTGGTATGGCTGTGGTTGAGCGGCAGGGGGATATTCAGTCTGTGGGAGTGAATAGGCTGCTCCTGGATCAGTAGGTGGCCGACAAGGGGGGATAGCATGAGATTTTGGTCTTGTGCCTTGTTGGTTGAATGGGGCAGATTGAAATCCTAGCGGTGGTCCGGGTTGAGGAGTGGCCTGATGCTGGACGTACTGAGGATAACTCTGCTGTGGTGCGGTTGTGGGGAAGGGCTGTGGCGTAGCTCGAGGCTGTGGAGGTGCAGGCTGGGTTGGCTGAGGTGTGTACAGGGCAGGTGGATGTGTCAGCAGGGTTGTAGGCTGATTTGGCAGAAACACTGTTGGTGGTGCCTGTTGAGCTGGCTGGTGCCTCAGCTGCACGTGCTGACCTGCATGCTGGACAGGCAGAGAAGGTGGATATAGTCTCTGGGCGAGCGGGGTGTGGTGAGCTGGCTGAACTGCAGGCAGCTGTGGAAACTCTGGTACTGGTCCAGTTGGGGTAGCTGGACGATGAGTAGACTCACTGAGGTCCAGCGGGCGTGCTGCTACCTGGACAGATAGCTGCAGAGCTCTGGCGGCCTGAGTTGTTGAGCTGAGTTCTCCATGCTGTATGGGCTGTGCTGTAGGTGGGCGAGGCTCACTGTTGTCTAGGAGATGACTGTATCCTCCATCAGCTGATCTCCAACTCATCTGATTATCCAGGAGGGGGGATACGCTGGGTGCTGTCATTTCACTGTGGTGAATATGAGGAAGACTCGAGCTCCGGAGAGGATATGACAAGTTGAATGGATGCTGCTGAGGGTGAGCTTTGCCTTTAACACTGTCCATGGCTGACTGTAGCTGTCTAATCTGCCTAGTAATGTATTTCATGCTGGATTCCATCCCTTCCAGCCTCAAGTTTTCCATCCCTGGGAGCGTATGGTCTAGAGGCTCTTCCTGATGTGCTTGCATCACTTGTTGTGTTGTATCTTGTCTATTCAGGTAGCCGAGGTTGTCAATGACAAAGTCATGCAGGTGCCTGGGGAGTTGGCGAGACCAGCTTGGGCGGGATACAACTGGAGGTTGATCATCTGCATGGGTGCCAGAAGTTGCCATGGCGCAGTCATACACAGGATCCGGCTCGAAGGACCACTTGTAAGGGAACAGCTTCACGCTGGCTGTGCATAAGCTGGCCTAATCCTCTGGGCAGGGAAGACGCAGCAACTTCTCTCTCTTTGATGGCTTTATTGACTTGTTTGCAAATAAACAGGACACTGTAGCATTTGTATGTGTGTGTGGTTTGTGATGTCTGCAAAGACAACAGTAATAACAGTATTAATAATAATTAACCTACAGTGGCAGTAATGTTAGCAAAACCTGAATTACAACTGACATATGTAACGTATCATACTGAAAATCACCAGTAGATGACAGTGCAGGATCATGAATAACACAAAAGCCTGGCGCAGCAGGAAGGTCACGTGACCAAACTAAACTGAGACAGCCCCGGTAGTTACCAATCCGGTCAATTTGTCACGCTAACATACAGTATAATAGCAGCCTCAATGAGCAACAGCTACACGGCTGAATAAGCAATGACAGAAATAAACAAATGCACGGTAATTAGCTATGTTACACGCCGGGGCGTTCACGTTTCACAAGGCTCTGTAAACATGCTACATGGTAAGCTATAAATGGAGCTTATTAACCTGGTAATATTAACGACTCTCATTACATACAAAATATAAACAACATCCGCTCGTCTTATAACTTACATCATCACCGACGCACACTGTCACACTGTACAAAAGGGATGAAGGAGAGCGCTGCCGATCGGCGAGGAGTTACTCAACTAGTCAACAACACAGAAAGTTATCGAACACACACTGCGCATGCGCAGAACAGTCCACAGTCTCTGCAAAGAGCAGCTTGCTGTGACGTGGGATCCTCACAGCAGGGAATTCACAACAGACTCGTTTGAATAACGAGTTGGATCCATAACCATTCACTCAAGAAATAAACTTTACATTCGCGTACCCATTTTTCCATTCAAAGGGGACGAGGTGAAAAAAGTGAAAAAAATTCCACCTTTTTCAAAGGACTACTGCTCCGGCATACGTTCACCTAGAGACGCCATTCCAACTTTAAAATGTAGACACAAGTCTTGTCTATTGGGTCGATAAAAACGTCTAGGTTTTTGCTCTTTCCGCAATCCTCCCGGCCACAACTTTCACTCTACAGGCATGATTTTTTCCACAGTTGTAGACAAACTTGTCCTCTCTCTCACAAGAGAGAGAGAAGCAGAAAGGAGCCCTGTTTTCAACTCGCGACTGTGTCCACAATATTTGCTGTAGAAACACAAAATTACACCAAATGGTTCAGGAAGTCCTCAAGGTGCTCACAGTGTCTTTGTTTTTCTGATAGGAGCTACCGTTCTCTCAGGATAAGCCCAAATGTGAGAGCAGCGCAGAGGCAGAAAATCGCTCGTTGCCCCTGTCTGTCTGCCCCTATTATACGACCTCTGAGCCTCAGTACTCAGAGTGGCAGAGAGCCTAAAAAAAACTCCAGATTTTCTGTCTTTCCACGCTCCTCCCGGCCACAGTTTATACTCTACGGGCATGATTTTTTCCACAGTTGTAGACAAACTTGTCCTCTCTCTCACGATGTGCTCAAAAAATCTGTGAGACTTAGAGAATTTTGAATTAGCAGCCTCTAAGCACGGCCACGTCTGTCTCTGCTCCCCATTGACTGCAATACAAAGATAGGGAAAGGGAAATTGTCTAGTTATTAGGGCCACGGGGCAAGCCTCGAGCACTATTGTTATCCTGCCTGTTTTTTCTTATTTTTCCTCTTCCGTGTCAAATTTCGATTCGCTACTCCTCCTACAGTTTTGGGAGCACCCACGCAAATGTTATATCAAAACGTGCGTCTCGATCGGGATCGGCGTGCTATTATTTTTCTCTACAGAATACGCGTTTTTCGAGACGTAAGTCGCGAAAAACACGTATTAATTTCCCATAAGAAATGAATGGGAGGAGCTCGAAAACCGAAATTTTTTTTTCACTTTTTCTACTGGCTACTGCTCTGGCATACTTTCACCTAGAGACTCCATTTAAACTTTCAATTGTAGACAGAGGTCTTGTCTATTGCTGTATTAAGCCACGTTTTGATAACTCATGTAGTTTTTGAGTAATCCCTGATCAATGACCATGAGCGTTTTTGGAGAAATTCTCAGATTTCAATGGGTGTGTATTGCGTGGACAGTTAGAGGCTAGAGTGGGTGACATCATCGCTAGAGTGGGAGAGAGCTGATTAAAAACGTCTGGATTTTTGCTCTTTCCATGCTCCTCCCGGCCACAGTTTACACTCTACAGGCATGATTTTTTCCACAGTTGTAGACAAACTTGTCCTCTCTCTCACAATGTGCTGGAAAAATGTGCGAGACTTACAGAATTTGAATTAGCAGCCTCTAAGCGCGGCCACGTCTGTCTCTGCTCCCCATTCACTCCAATACAAAGATTTTCGGAGAGAAGCAGAAAGGAGCCCTGTTTTCAACACGCGACTGTGTCCACAATATTTGCTGTAGAAACACAAAAATTACACCGAAGCGTTCAGGAAGTCCTCAAGGCGCTCACGGTGTATGTGTTTTTCTGATAGGAGCTACCAATCTCTCAGGATAAGGCCAAATGTGAGAGCAGTGCAGAGGCAGAAAATCACTCGTTTTCTCCGCTTTTCTGTCTGCCCCTATCGTCATGGGCAACCAGCTCAAGTTGCCGTGACGACCTCTGAGCCTCAGTACTCAGAGTGGCAGAGAGCCTAAAAAAAACTCCAGATTTTCTGTCTTTCCACGCTCCTCCCGGCCACAGTTTATACTTTACAGGCATGATTTTTTCCACAGTTGTAGATAAACTTGTCCTCTCTCTCACAATGTGCTGGAAAAATCTGTGAGACTTACAGAATTTGAATTAGCAGCCTCTAAGCCCGGCCACATCTGTCTCTGTCTCTTTTTCTCTCTCTGAGTACATGTGTGCCTGAGTGCTGAGAGGGGGCGTGTGTGTGCGTGAGCAGCTGTGTCTCATAGGTGGTTTGCGGGTTACGTCACGTAGAACGTCACGACTGCAGATGGGGGGCAGGAAGTGTTTTGCCGGCAGGATAACAACAGGAAAATGCCCAAGTTTTGCACTGTCTACGGCTGTACAAACCGGTCAAACCGGGAAAATCAAAAGAGTTACTTTCGAGTTCCGAAAGTTGTAACCCACAAAGGGGAGAAATTTAAAAAACTAACCGAAAAATGGCGGCAGACCTGGTTAAAAAACCTCCGTCTGAAGTCAGGGGGAGCAGAGTCGATCAACGCCCGTGTCTGCAGTGACCACTTCGTGAAAGGTAAGGCTACAGTAATTAAACTACTTACATAGCTGGCTAAAACTGTCAAAAATACAGAGCAGGGTACTATAATATTATTAGAAACACAGCTAACGTTACATCTGTGATTACCCTGCCGTGTTTGTTCTGCAGTATCTCCAACGTCTTTGTTTTTAGCATTGCTAGCTAACGTTAGCTGTCACGGCCAGCGGTTCTCAAACTGACGTCCTTGATCTGATGAATTGCTATACTTCAGCATTCGTTCATTTACAAGAAGCCATCAGAATTACAGAATGTAGAGAAATGATTGATCGCTTCATAGTTGTTCTGTTATCTGTTTATGTATAATACAGTATTAGAAGTCTGGACAGAATCATCTAACAATAACAAATGTTGTCAGATTTCTGATTGAGATGGCCCTATTTTTAACTTAATATGAAAACGGATTGGAAATTTTGTCATAGACTGTAACAACATGATGTAAACTACAGTGATCCCTCTTTACTCTCAGTATAGGGTGTTAATCACATTTATTTTATTTAGGCTGCCCAAGTGCTGCCACAGATATAAACTCTCCAGACTGGTCTCCTACGCTTCATCTTGGCTACCAGAGAGATAAACCAGTGACAGAGGCATCACGTCAACGTGAGGAAAGATTGAGGGCCAGAAAAGCTGATGAGACCAACACTGACACAGAAGAGACCTGCACCGACACCACAGAGGCATTGCTGGACCTCAATGAGGGCACACAGAGCCCAGAATCAGAACACTTACAAGGTAAATGAAATATAATGCATAGAGCTTTCATGTAGCCATGTTAAATTAACTATTTTGATAAATATGTATACTATACCCATGCATTTGTTTATCTCAGAATTTATCCTAAATTATTACCACCACTTTGATGAATACAATTGGTAAATTACACAACTGACCTATCTTTCTTCCTCTCATCCCCTTGGCCAAATATATTCTATGTAGATGTAGGATGCCAGACTCACCTGACCATGAATGACCTGCAGAAGATGCAGGATGTTCTGAATCACTCAACAGAGGAGCTGACTGACCTCAGGAAAAAAGCACTGGATGCAGAATTTAATCCAGAGGCTTTTCAGAACAATGAAAAGACAAAATTTTACACAGGATTGCCCAATGTCTTAGTTTTAATGCAAGTGTTTAGATTATGTGAGCCATACATCACCTCTAGTGGTCTGTCTGCACTTTCCAAATTTGAACAGCTCATTTTGGTCTTAATTCGGTTGAGACTTAATCTTCCACTGCGAGATTTGGCTTTCAGATTCAAGATTTCATGTTCCACTGCTTCTCGGATTTGGCACAAAATGATTGACATACTTCATGCGAGAACAGAGTTTCTAATAGAGTGGCCGGAGCGAGAGGTGTTGCAAGCTACCATGCCAATGTCATTTAGGCAAGCATTTGGATGCAAGGTTGCAGTAATTGTGGACTGTTTCGAAGTGTTCATAGGAAGGCCTTCTAATTTACTGGCAAGAGCACAAACCTGGTCCAATTATAAACACCACAACACTGTCAAATTTCTCATTGGCATTGCACCTCAAGGATATGGCACATCTCTCGTGCTTGGGGAGGGAGAGTGAGTGACAAGCAGTTAACTGAAGAGAGTGGTCTGCTGAAGAATTTGTTGCCTGGGGACATTGTTCTGGCAGACCGTGGCTTTAACATAGGTGAAAGTGTCGGATTTTACTGTGCTTCATTGCATATGCCTGCGTTCACAAAAGGGAAGAGCCAACTATCTGCATATGAGGTTGAACAAACAAGAAAACTGGCTAATGTGCGTATTCATGTGGAAAGTGTCATAGGATTAGTGCGAAGAAAGTACCAAATTCTGCAGAGTAGGGCAATGCCCATTGAACATATGACTGCAAAAGCAGGAGATTCACTGGCACTAATTGATAAGATTGGGGTTATTTGCTGTGCGTTAACTAACCTTTCTGTCTCTGTTGTCCCACTGGAGTAAGCAATAGATATTCTATTCATCCAAAGTAAATCAGAAAAAACACACTTGTACATATTGACAGAATTGACAGAAAGCCACAGTCCCACCATCATTGAGCAATCCTGGAGAAATACCATCTTCTCAACTTTGACAACTTCAGAACTTTCAAAAGCGCTTAATAAGTGCAAACATTAGTCTAAAACCCCAAACATCAGCCTCATTTTTGATGGTGTCAAAGGAAGATTTTTCTTTAAAAAAAAAAAAAGTGCAAACATTAGTCTAATTCTGTTGTTGTCAAAGGTGGGTTTCACTCTTTAAAAAAAAGAATGATGTATGTATATATGTATATATGTATATATGTATTTGTCAACATCAATGACAAGAGTGCTTCTATGAAGCTCGTTTTTGTTGGTTAATGTTGATGAGTGATTTTGTATATATTCTATTAATCAAACTGCTGTAGTTATGTTTTAACCCTCCTGTTGTCGTCACATCAAGGAAAGGACAGAGGTGAAGTTAGAAAGGAAAAAAGGATGGAGGAAAGAAGCATTTGTCACTTACTATGAAATTCCAAAAAAGTTTTTTAATGTTTCACTTTGATACTTTTACTTGAGTAAAATACTTTTTACACAAGCATCTGTTCTTCCAGTAAAGAATGTGTGTACTTTTGACACCTTTGTATATTGTACATGTGTTTTTATATGTATGTCTACTTATATATTGGCATTAAAAATATTTATACTTTGTTTGAAAACTGTCATAATATCCCCAAAACATCCTGATGTGCTTCCAGTGAAAGATGACAGACAATATTGAATTACCACCCTGCCATACTTGTAATTCATAACAGTTATTTAAATTGACATCACAAGGTGGCCTTGGTATATTTCAGAAACTCATTTATTTTAATTGTGATAGGTAAGATTTTACGGTCACATTTTACAGTCATATTCTATGAAAACCTATGGACATACATCTATAGACATGAGAACATAGAAACATTTGATTGATATATATTACACTGAAAAAAAAAATACAGTAATAAATTTAAGATTTAAGATTCCCTTACAAGTCCTACAACACAGAGCTGCAAATCAATGAATCGATCGACAGAAAATTAATCACCAACTATTTTGTTACTCAATTAATCCTTCCTGCAGCACCAAATCACACAAAAAACCCCACTTGAAATATGACCTGATTCTCACTTTGTAAATTTCTGTCCCAACACTTCAGGAAGGACACAGCATCTGAAGAACTCTTCAACTTTGGGAATGATGCTGTCCCAGAGTTCAGCATCAGGCAAAATCCTCTCCACAAAGATGTCATGTTTGTTCCACACTACAAAGTCACAATAATCAGCACCTGAAATGTGAAGCTAAGCTTGTACTTGGTAGTAGTACGCATGGTTCTTGTCCAGTTTTACGTCATCCCCATTGTTGACGAGACAGAAACCCTCATCTCCAGCACACAGGCGTAGATCTACCTCATCCTGTTTGCTGTGTGGGCACTAAAAGTTCACAAAAGAAAAGAGTCACTTCATCTGCATGGCATTCCCTGTTCAAATTTCCAGCTCAAAGATATGTTAGTTTCTCTTATGTACATGCACCAAAAAAGGCTAGTTTTATGTTTTACAACATGTATGAGAACTTCAACTTTGCATAGCATTAAAGTTACTTTTCTCACAAATCCCAATTCCATTAGTCATAGGTCACAATGCAAATATACCTGCTCTATTGTGTCATTGAGTGGTCACAACATGAATGATAAATGTACAATGGTGTATTACAACCAGGCATGAAGAAAATCTTTTTTTATCATGATGAGATTTCATAATATAATTTTTTTTCATCATGCCTGGCCCTAATACAACTTTGTATAAATGGGTAGTACATGTTCATACTGAAGAAATAACTGGTGCCTTTATCTCACAAATCCCAGGTCCATGACATGCGCATGTCACAACTCCATCTGGTGAGGCTCCCATGTATGGCCACGTTGGATTCAGCCAAAGTCCACTGTCCATACAGGAGAAACCCTCATGGTCCATGCTTAACAAACCCACATATTGTTTTCTGGCTGTTGCCTCATATTTGCATCCATACCTGTAACACACAACAGTAATAACAGAAAGAGAGAGAATTGTACAGACAAAATTAGTTCCTGATTTTTTTTAAATTCCAGTGCACTGGTTTACATCAATGTATTCCTGATCTCAAAGCTTAAACATACTTCTAGCCAGCCCTAACATTTGTGTCATACTGTCAGTTGTGGGTGTCCTTACCTAGCCCTCATATTTCCCTAATAAATACCTTGTTGCAGCTGTAGAGAACTTGCGTGCCTCTGGATAGCATATGGACTTGACCAAGGACTTTGATGGTTGTGAGAGACTAGTCTGCAGAACCTGCTTCAGTTTAGAGGCTGTTACTCTTCCTGCTCTTTGGCTGAACCAGAGTTTTGATGAGCTTTGATTTCTGGTCTCCTCCTCTACTGCCTGGACCTGGGCCTGAGTAAGCTCTTCCAGTCTGAAATCTGTGCATGCTTTCTGCAACTCTGTTGGAGGTAGCTGCAGTGTTTCTGGGGTCCTATATGCAGTTAGCAGTTTAGGTAACTTGCAAACAGACTTTGGGACAAATTCTTTGTAATATGGGGCCCTGGACATCAGCACTGCACTTCTTGGGGAGTTTGTGTGCAAAGCTTTGAAAAACTGAATGTAAGTGTCAGATCCTCGCTCCACTCTTGGACACTGGACTATGGGACTCTCTGTTTGTTGCTCACCTGCAGAGGTGGAAAGAGTACTGACAAATTTCAATACTTAAGTGAAAATTACAGTACAAGTAAAATTACTACTCCAGGAAATTACTCTATTTCTCTATTATCTCTAGTTTGTTTTTAAAGTAGTCCATTTAAAGTATCAATCAATCTTTATTTGTATAGTGCCAAATCACAATATACATCGTCTCAAGGCACTTTACAGGATAAGGTAGAGACGTTACAGAAAGAAAGAAACCCAACAGTTCCCACACTGAGCAAGCACAAGGCGACAATGGAGAGGAGAAACTCCCTTTTAACAGGAAGAAACCTCCAGCAGAACCAGGCTCAGAGCAGGCGGCCATCTGCCTCGACCGGTTGGGGTGAAAAGGCAGCAACGCGGGGAGAAGAGGGAGAGAGAAAGGAGAAAGTGGGGATGTGGGGGAGAGAGAGAGAGACCAGGGATAACTGGAAACACTGTCGTCATCAGGCATTGTCAGACTCGAGTACTCAAGTAAAAGTACATTTATCCTACTTCAAAAATGTTTGTACAATTATTTAAACTTATTACATTTCACAGCACATGTTAGCTAAGCTATCTCCTGTCTTTAACTGTCTCATCTTTCATACTGACCCGCTCATTCAGTAATCTACACCTCTGCTCACCTGTCTTCCCTGCAATGGCATCATCTAGTTTTTGTTTTTTTGATTTTGCTGATGAAAAGTCTATCTTCACAACTGGAGCAGCATGAATCTGAAAGTGTGAGAGGCAAGGAGAACAGAAGCGCTCCAAATGAAATCAGCTCACACTGAGAAAAAAACTACATGTCATGTGCATTTGATTACCTTTTTGACATTTGATGGCATTATCCACTTGCACTTTTCCATAGTACAAGATTCACTTGCTTTCATTTTAACTCCTGCTTCAATGGCAAACAGAACTGCCCCAACATGTGAGCAGGATTCTGACAATCTGTTGGTAAAAAGGACAGAGAAAGGGAATTGTGCATTTACAGATAAGGTCTGTTTTTCATAGTGACATGCACAGTAACACAAAGAGCTGACAGACTGCTTTATTTACGGGGTTTACAGGGAGAACCTAATTTTACATACATAAGCTGTGCTTCTCTGCTTTCTGAACTTACTCTTAAACACCAGGCTATCCATGACATGATATATCACACATTGCCTGTTTACCACGTAAACTATAGTCAGTATAAGCTAATATCTCACTGGAAACAAACTAGTATTCTTTAGATCAGATGACTCACGATAGTTCTGCTGTCACATTTTCATGTTCACTACTGAACATTTGACTAAAGCAAGGGGAAAGGTGGCTTAATTCTGAATGTTTACATGTTGATGTGATCATTTATTATGACTTACCCAGCCATACAATCACAATGTGCTGTGACAACTTCTCCGTTGTCTTTAGCCACGACCCACGTTTTCAAAGGTGTCTCATTAGACCTCTGAGAATGGTTGATCTAGCAACATTAGGTAGAAAGTAGTACTGACAATTAGCCAGTTAGCTTGTAGCCTAACGTTAGTGGTGCATTAATGTAACTTTACATTAGTGATGAAACAGCAATGTAAAGAGTGAATCACATTTACTCACCCGGGCAAAAACAAGACGGCAGTCATTCAGAGCCGGTTTGGATCTGAGGTCGCTGACCCAACCACACATGTAGTTAGTAGTTATACGCCTCCAGACTCTTGTACGCCTTCATTTGGCTAGCGGTGTAGTAGGAGGTCTGGAGGACGAGGTAATTCGTGATATCGACGGCCTCCACACCAGGCAAATCCGATAACACGTACGAAAAATCACTTTTCCTCAGTGCATATGGATCATATCCGATATGCTTTTCTATTTTTTCATAATACCTGCTACGTGCAGGCTCAACCAACGCTTTTGAATATTCGCTCTCCATCATTTCCAATCACCGTTCTCCACTTCCTGCCCCCCATCTGAACCTCGCGCGACATCGGAATCACGTGACTGCAAACCACCTATAGAGCATGATTGGGATCAGTACCTCTGTGAGCACTTCTCTCTCATGCTCCCACACACAAACAAACGGAGATATGGGCATATAATGCGATGTATATGTACACAGTCGGGCAGTAGACCCCGTGGCCCTTTCAAAATTTCCCCAGGGGAAATTGTCTAGTTAATATTTATTATTGTGTTTAATAAATAAGACTTTTCATTCAAGTCGTGGTCAGATAGTGTTCTTTTGAGCTGGATATAAGCAATCCCTGTATGAAGAGTTAACGCTTCAGATTATCAGAGTGGTCTACTGTTGGTTCATTCGTATCATTACATCAGCATTACAAGAAATAACTCAACAATTTCCCTGCGGGAAATTTTGAAAGGGCCACGGGGTCTGCTGCCCGACCGTGTACATATACATTACATTATATGCCCATTATGGCTCTTTGTGTGTGAGGGAGCATGAGAGAGAAGTGCTCACAGAGGTTGCCATGGCAACTTGAGAGGCCCTCCCAATCATGCTATTTGAGACACAGTTGCGCATGCACACACACACACGCCCACTCTCAGCAGTCAGGCACACATGCACTCAGAGAGAGAAAAAGAGACAGAGACAGATGTGGCCGGGCTGAGAGGCTTCTAATTCAAATTCTGTAAGTCTCACAGATTTTTCCAGCACATTGTAAGAGAGAAGACAAGTTTGTCTACAACTGTGGAAGGGGGGAGCGTGGAAAGAGCAAAAATCCAGACGTTTTTAATCAGCTCTCTCCAACTCTAGCGATGATGTCACCCACTCTAGCCTCTAATTGTCCACGCAATACACACCCATTGAAATCTGAGAATTTCTCCAAAAACGCTCATGGTCATTGATCAGGGATTACTCAAAAACTACATGAGTTATCAAAACGTGGCTTAATACAGCAATAGACAAGACCTCTGTCTACAATTGAAAGTTTAAATGGAGTCTCTAGGTGAAAGTATGCCAGAGCAGTAGCCAGTAGAAAAAGTGAAAAAAATTTTTCGTTTTTCGACGTCCTCCCATTCATTTCTTATGGGAAATTAATACATGTTTTTCGCGACTTATGTCGCGAAAAACACGTATTCTGTAGAGAAAAATAATAGCATAGCGATCCCGATCGAGACGCACCTTTTGATATAACATTTGCGTGGGTGCTCCCAAAACTGTAGGAGGAGTAGCGAATCGAAATTTGACACGGAAGAGGAAGAATAACTAGACAATTTCCCTGCGGGAAATTTTGAAAGGGCCACGGGGTCTACTGCCCGACCGCGTACATATACATTATATTATATGCCCATATGTCTGTTTATTTGTGTGTGGGAGCATGAGAGAGAAGTGCTCACAGAGGTACTGAGCCTCAGAGGTTGCCACAGCAACTTGAGAGCCCCTCCCAATCATGCTCTATGAGACACAGCTGCTCACGCACACACACGCCCCCTCTCAGCACTCAGGCACACATGCACTCAGAGAGAGAAAAAGAGACAGAGACAGACATGGCCAGTCTTAGAGGCCTCTAATTCGAATTATGTAAGTCTTACACATTTTTCCAGCACATTGTGAGAGAGAGGACAAGTTTGTCTGCAACTGTGGAAAAAATCATGCCTGTAGTGTGTAAACTGTGGCCGGGAGGAGCGTGGAAAGACAGAAAATCTGGAGTTTTTTTTAGGCTCTCTGCCACTGAGGCTCAGTGGTTGTCACGGCAACTTGAGCTGGTTGCCCATGACGATAGGGGCAGACAGACAGGGGCAGACAGAAAAGCGGAGAAAACGAGCGATTTTCTGCCTCTGCACTCCTCTCACATTTGGGCTTCTCCTGAGAGAACGGTAGCTCCTATCAGAAAAATAAAGACACCGTGAGCGCCTTGAGGACTTCCTGAACGATTTGGTGTAATTTTGTGTTTCTACAGCAAATAATGTTGACACAGTCGCGAATTGAAAACAGGGCTCCTTTCTGCTGCTCTCCAAAAATCTTTGTATTGGAGTGCGCTTAGAGGCTGCTAATTCAAATTCTGTAAGTCTCACAGATTTTTCCAGCACATTGTGAGAGAGAGGAGAAGTTTGTCTACAACTGTGGAAAAAATCATGCCTGTAGAGTGTAAACTGTGGCCGGGAGGAGCGTGGAAAGAGCAAAAATCTAGACGTTTTTTTTCGGCTCTCTCCCACTCTAGCGATGATGTCACAGCTTTGCTGTAGGCAGTAGTGCTCGTGGCTTGCCCCGTGGCCCTAATAATGAGTAGAAGAAGAAGAAACGCGCAGAAGAACAAGAGTGTTCAGTGGGAATAATAAATAAATATTGTAACAGTGATGCGGGCGGCACGGTGGCGCAGCAGGTAGTGCGCGTGCCTCACAGCAAGAAGGTTGCTGGTTCGAACCCTGGGTCGGGCAGGGCCTTTCTGTGTTCTTCCCGTGCATGCGTGGGTTCTCTCCGGGCACTCCGGCTTCCTCCCACAGACCAAAAACATGCTCGTTAATTGGTCTCTAAATTGTCCGTAGGTGTGAGTGTGAGTGTGTGAGTTGTCTGTCTGTGTGTCTGTGTATGTAGCCCTGCGATCGGCTGGCGACCGGTTCAGGGTGTACCCCGCCTCTCGCCCATTGCTAGCTGGGATAGGCTCCAGCCCCCCGCAACCCCGAAATGGGATGCGCGGGTAAAGAAGATGAATGAATGAATGAATGAATGTAACAGTGATCCAGAATATCCTCCTCACCGCTTAATAAGCGGTGTGTATTTAGGGAGTGTGTGGGAGAGTACCTGTGTTAAAGTCCCCAAGGACAATAACTAAAGAGTCCAGGTTGGTCCGCTCCACACACAGTATCTGCTACTTCTGGAATGTCAAACAATTAATACTAGTGACCTTATGACATTATACGCAAGGAGCCAGTGTTGGGAAATATCACGGAACGTATTTATTGAAATTTCTATTGTCATGATTTAGGCAAACATTTGAAAGGTTTGTGAAAAACTTATGTCAATGCAAACATTTGGAAATATTCAAGTGTAAACCCTAGTGTAGAGAGTAGGATTTTCACTTGAATATTGTAAACACAAGATGTGCCATTGCAAATAGCTACCATTTGTCCAGTGGAATGTGTATTTCTGTCTGAGATGTAAAGCACATCAAAAGGGTAAACATAAATAAGAAAGTATAATGCTGCATGAGAATGAACAAAATAGCAAAGTGATACTGAACTGTCTTAATGAAACCTGTCAACTAAAGTTATTTGTTTAAATGAATGCAATATGTTAATAATGTGCAATTGTAAAGCATGCCAAAGAACATGTTAAACAACAGGCCAGGATCTTTTACAGTTGAAATAGTGACATTTGAATATGTTTGAGAAAATGCAGCATGTTGGCATAGAAGTGAAAATAACACACACAATAAAGTCCAAATTGTTGCAGCCAACATGGAACAATGATTGACAGTTGTCTTAATCAGTGTCATTGTTGAGAAGGTCAGCAAGCTCTTCTTTGAACATGTCAGATAGTTCTGGTGATTGTTGTCTCACACAGGACATGGACGTTGTGGAAAGAGGTTCAGAGGTGGTGTTGTCATGTGCTGTATTATCTGTGGGTTTGTGTGGAGCAATGTTTGTGTAGGGGTTGTTCAGTTGGTGTAATGAGGTGGCAACGTTTGATGGGGTAATAATAAGTTCAAACGGTCCATTGTCAATGAAGTGACACTCCACATCTTCTGTATCTTTGAAGTGCTCCTTATCTAGTGGTGTTAAGTAAGTTGCAAGCACAGATGGTGGCAGAGTGACATGGGTTTCTTCTCCATGATCAGATTGCACAACCAATGTGCCAGACACAGTTTGTGCATAAGCGGAGTTTTTTTGCATGAAGTGGCATTTCTCACATCTGTGGTATTTGTTTGTAGCGGTGAAAGACATTTGGCTGCTGTTACAATGCTTGCACCGTCTTCTGTCATCAAGTTTGATGCGTGTGGTTTCCCCTTGAACGGTGTGCAGAGAGACAGGTTTGTGGTGTTCAGACACAGATGTGGGCACACTGACACTGCTGATAGTTGTTATGGTAGTGCTTCTTGTAGTAGTTAGGTACAGCAAGTCAGATTTTCGGGTTGCCAAATTTGTTATTTTGTATGACTGTCCAGTGCTGATGTTGTTGACGTGGTTGTCATACAAGAGGATCTTCATTTTGTTCGTGGAGTCTGCCACATATGCTGTACGGACTTCCATCTCTATGCCAAACACTGGTACCATTTCCGTGTTTTCACTTTGTGTCAGTATCCTAACATGAATTTCACCAACCTGCAACAGAAATAGATGACCCTAAGTACATAAAAAGGTGTTTCAACATCATGTATATGTGGTTGTGTGTCAATATTTATGTGTTGTAACTTGTGTGGTGCAAAGGCTATAATTATATTATATACAATATAGTACTGTGATAACTGTTAATAGTGTGCTATGGTGTACAGTACAGTATGCATGTAAAATGTGCTATGGTAGAGGAGTTGAATGGGTATGTA
Organism: Chaetodon auriga; assembly: GCF_051107435.1. Classification (NCBI taxonomy): domain Eukaryota; kingdom Metazoa; phylum Chordata; class Actinopteri; order Chaetodontiformes; family Chaetodontidae; genus Chaetodon; species Chaetodon auriga. Next base: position 30,393,251 of record NC_135077.1, on the reverse strand, counting down.
TAATGTAGTTTTACATGATTGTACAAAACCACCAACAGAATTTGGCAGACATATGTACAATATGTTCAAGTACTGATGGTTTTTTATGATAAGGATTGTGTTATTTTTGTCATAAGTTGGAATGTGTTCAGCAACTTCATAGTATTGCTTGAAGTATGGAACTGCAGTCAGCAGTTGGTGCTCTTTGAGTTGTTTCAGCCAGTTGTTTTGAAACTTGTAAAGTTATACAAATAAGTAAAAGATTGTTCTGAAATAAATTCGTAAAGGTGGGTAACAGTATTATTAGAATGTTGTTAGATTTCCTTGATGAACAATATGACATGTATGTATGAACTGTTTTGGTTCAAGTAACTTTATGGTTAGCGTACCAGTTTAGTACAAATGCAATATATTTAGCTGAATGGGACTTTTATAAAATGACAAAACATCTGTGTGATGTAGAAAATGTAGTCATTTGATAAAAAGATATTTGCATAAATTACAAAATGTTACAAGTACAATAAATCAAAAATGTATCATTGTTTTAAGAGCTGACTATGTTTTGTCATGTAATGTATATTTTAACATGTTATCCATATGGTGAAATAACTGATGTAATATCAAACATTTATTGTTTAGTAAGTGATATTCTCATGAGGATATAGAGCAGAACGTACGCTTTGGAAAGGCTGAAGTGTTCCAACTTCTTTCAGGGTGAGTTTTTGGTGTGTTGCTGGTTTCTTGTTGGGGAAGTCAAGTTGTGTCACAGAGAGAGCACTGTGACGGTAGACAAGCAGGTCATAGTTGTCTTTTTGTGTGTGTGGTCCACCGAAGCCTGTAAAACAAGAGAAATATTGATGTATGTATTTGCCATTGTTATAGTGGTACAGTTAAATGTATTTCACAACTTTTCCACAATATGTAAATAATATCATTTTCTATGTCATAAGAAAAAGTAATTGTTAGTAATAGCAGATTTTGTATTAATGATAAAGCATGGGAGGTTCAGCTCCGTATGACCATAAATTGGGTAGAATGTAAGGCAATACTTTGGAAATGTTTATTTAACATCACAGGAATGATGCTAAAAAATATGCATACAATGGTAATAGTTATTGTAAATTAAGTTGTGTCATTATGTCCATGTAAATTAAGTCATATTGAAATGTTACATTATGAATTATAGCATATGAATAAGACGCATTTGTTACATTGGCATTGTTTATAGCCAGTTGTTTGTTTAAATTTTGACCCTGAAAGAATAATGAAACGCGCATATGGATTGTCACATGATTGAAAAGTATTATTATAACAGTTCAAATTGTTGGACAATAGCTTTTGTTATTGTCTTGTTGTGGTGAGTTTACATGCACACAAGTAACGTGATCACTAAGAAACAGCGGGTCATGTTACCGTATGTTGATGAGTGAAAATGCCGTTTACATGCAGTCTGCAAAGGTTGGGTTTCTCTGCCACTGCGGCCTCCTCCATTTTGTGAGTGCAGTTTACTGAGCAGCTGTAGCTACTCGCAGCCTGACGCTGAGCAGTCGTTAGGTTAATGGAGGTCGCGGTGGGGAGAAACCCGATCATTGAGGAGTGTTATACATAGCGTTGTCAGTAAACAACGTACGGTAGCATAAACAGGTTTCTGTTAGTAATAGGGTTTCTTGTGTTCATGAAAACGGTATCACAAATGAACAAAGCGTGGTTGTATGTAAGTGAAAGCAATGTACATGTTTGTTCAATGTGATAACCGGACTTTTCAATTTTATGCGTAATTACAGATGAATATGGCATGCATTAAGTAAAAAGCTGATGCGCACTTACTTAAATTCTTTTTCACATTTGCGAGCCTCATTGCAGTCTTGTGGACAGCCGCTTGTTCAAAGTTGTCGTGTTTTTCAGGTGCAAAGACGACTCCTTTGTGGAATTCGTCGCGTGCGTTTTGTAGCGTGCAAAGAAAATACTTGGTGTTTTTTAGCTGAAAGTTTGATGGGACTGACGCTGTGAATATAAGCACTGACCACGTTGTCACTGTCTTCCACGTCCTGTAGTTTTTGAAGTTTGGTCGGAGTTGCCATGATCGAAATGTCGTCTTCTCAGAAGTTTTCCAAAATGTTCTTTTGCGTTGTTGGTTTCTTCGGCGTAGAGTTGTATTGGCAGTAGGCAAAGCAATACATTTGCGGATTAACGCAATCTATTGGTCACCAAGTGTGGCACAGTAGATCGACAGGAGGACATAAATTGCATTGTCTTTATTATTTGAGCGGTTTTTAAGTAATGTATTAGAACACCATGTAAGTTGTATTTTGTAATTTCTAACAGATTCTCAATTGTAATAAAAAGGTTGTCTGCATTGAGGCTTGACAGTGAGTTTTATGATATAATGTGCGCCATTGGCGGTTACCTGTAGTGTGTGTGAGCATAATTGCAGTTTACACATCATTAGTACATGTGGACATGTTTGAATACATCTGTTACTTGCTGGTTATGTTAGTAGGGACATTGGGGACAGGTAGTACAACTAATAGCCACACAAGCAGGCAGGAACCTTGTGTTTTACTCATGCAGCTCTTTAGTAATGTTACTTATACAGTAACAAGTGCCTAGCGGCATTTCTAGTAGCTGCAGAGAATAATATGGAAATAGTTTAGTGTAGCTTTGTATCTTTCCCTTTTTTCTCTTTGTTTGTTCTTCTCTCCGTTTGGCTCCCTTTGTGTGTGTGTTTTTCTCACACACACACACACACACACACAGAGACACACACACACAGAGACACACAGACACACACACACACACACACACACACATACACACACACACACACACACACACACACACACACACACACACACACAGACTCAGATACACAAGCAGTATTTGATCAGATATATTATGTAAAGCATAATGATTACTTTGCTGTGGCTGTCATGAACAGTGGTCTTATTTTACAGTTCCTACGTGATTATACAGTTTGTATTATTTGTTGTTGATGAGTGAGAGAGTGAGATGAGTGAGAGAAAAACAGGGACAAGCCAAAGATGTCATATTTCTGTGACTAATATAGTTTTGGCATGATGATGTTTGATGGAGTTGTTGCTATACAGTTCAACACAGTCTTAAGTCAGTTTGGTATTCTTGTTGCTTTGTTATGATTCTGTTGAATCAATATTTTTGCAAAACCCAAAGAGTGGATAGTCAGCAAGAGAAAGCAGGGAGATATTAAACCAACAATTTATTAATGGAAAAAAATACAATCAGTAACCCAAAATCAGGCCAAGAAGACAAATTGATTCATAAGGATGGGTGAGCGGGTTGGAAGAACAAATCAAGAGTACAATATGAACCAAAACATTTTGAATAATATAAATAAGACTAGACAGTAGCTAAATCTTAGATAATGATACCACAATAACAGAACAATCCTTACAATGTGGCAAGTGGGTAGGAAGAAAAGGAGTTTGCAACTGTGCAAGCAAACAAACCCAAGATACTGATTATTATGAGTACTACTCCACTGGAGTACAAAGGAGAGAAGGAGTACTCTGCCAAAAAAAAAAGGAAATAGCAGAGACAAAACAGCTGGACAGTCTTGGCGAAACACTTTAGACAATCGTGCAGCATGTTAACACTGCCATGCTGCTGAAATGTGTTGCACCAGTGGCGATCTGCTTTAAATATGTTGCTGGGTCGTTGCAGTACCAGGCCACACCTCCACTGCAGACAAGGAGACGTAGACAAAACAATTATAAAAACTCAATGGCAGGAAGAAAAAACAAATAATAATAAAACAGAGTGTGACACCTTGTTGTTATGGTAAATGGAAAAGAGTACCTTTTATCTGTTTGTAAATGGTTTCAGTGCAGGGAATAGCCAGTTGAAAGGTTCAGTGTAGCTGAGGTTATCCACAAGCACCAAGGAAGGAGAGAGGAGCTGAAGTCTCACATGTGCAATCACAGATGTTTGAGTTTGCTGTGTAGGTCCACAGTAGAATAACTTGGAGTTGTAGTGTATTGAGCTGAGAGACATGTTCAATTGGATTGTGCTGGATACCTAAGAAATACAAAATAAGACATGGATGCAAACATAATGTGATAAATTTGTCATTGTGATTATGACCTAGACTTACTGTACAATAGTACAAGAAAAAATTTAACAGTACAAAACGCAATATTTGTTTAACCAGTAAGTCCTGACATTATGCTAAGATTCAATGGCAGGGAAGAAAACCAAATAATAATAAAACAGGGTGTGACACCTTGTTGTGGTAGTAAATGGAAAAGAGTTCCTTTTATCTGTTTGTAAGTGGTTTCAGTGCAGGGAATAGTCTGTGGTCAGGTGCAGTGTAGCTGAGGCAATCCACTAGCACCAAGGAAGGACAGAGGAGCTGAAGTCTCACATGTCCAGGGAGACAGAACGCGCAATCACAGATGTTTCAGTTTGGTGTGTAGGTCCATAGTAGAATAACTTGGAGTCGTAGTCTATTGAGCTGAGAGACATGTTCAATGGGATTGTGCTGGATACCTAAGAAAAACAAAATAAGACATGGATGCAAAGATAATATCATAAATTTGTCATTGTGATTATGACCTACACTTACTGTACAGTAGTGCAAGAAAAAATTAAACAGTACAAAACGCAATATTTGTTTAACCAGTATGTGCTGACATTATGCTTTGTAAAACTGGTTCTTATAAATAATTCTTCCTCTTGACATGTTGTTAACATGGAACACTTACCTATACGTTGTTGAGGTTCAGTAAACTGAGGACACAGACTCAGGACTTTGGTGTCTCCCTCTCACAGTAACTGGTGTCTTCAATTGCTGGAGAGCTGCATGAGTTTGCTGCCTTGGAAGGCTGGCAAAGAAAAGCTTTTTGTGTAAAGAGGACCTGTAGTCCCTCTTTGCTTGCCTGGCCAGCCTCAGATAGGCTGGTGTAGCAAGCCCAGTTGGTGTCAGCTTGCTGCAGAGAGGGTTCCCTTGCAATGGCTGTATTGACAATATTGGTTGTGTAATGTAAATATCTATAAAACTGTGACCTCTTAAACTGTGCCCTGTTAAACTTGGATTTGTTAAAATGTGCTTTGTGAAAGGTTATGTCTGTACGTTTAGTATTGTAATTGTAGGCTATAAGATACAAACCTCTTACAGGCAGGTGGAAATTGGCCGTGGGTGGCCAGTTTAGCAATATAATAGTGATAGGATTATGCCAGTTGCTAACCTGTACTTACATAGAATTGTAGCTAATGTTGTAAAGATTTTTGTGATAAGAAGCATTTGACGATATTCCAAAAATTACCATTACAATAAGAAAAAATATTAATGTAGACATTGGTGGACCATTGTATTACAAGTGTGAAAAGGTTTAAGCAAGACTTCATTATAATATGCTTTACAAGATTACATTGCAGGAAACTGTCCTGATTGTGAGAAGTTTTAGTATATTATGCTACAGTAATCAGTGTTAGCTGTTTGTGGGCATTCTTTAAATATATCACATTATATTGTCTGTTATAACATAAATAATTATCTTTCATCAGAATCTACACAAATACGCTGATGTTTAACACACATTGGAGGTTATAATACAAAAGACAGGATTATGATAGCTGTAATTGGTCTGTAAAACACCAGAATGAAGACACTGCTGTGGTTGGGAGATGAAAATGTGGTCCAGAAGTGTTTGCTTTTCTGTGGTGGCGTTTGTAATCAGTTGTGTGTATCTTTTGTTATGGAAGAACTCAGATATTGGCTTCTTTTTGTTGGACAGGAGATCTTCATTAAAGTCTCCACAGACAATGGTTGGGTGATAATCCATGATCTCTAAAGAGTCCAACAGGTTACCAAGGTTTGAGAGGAATGCTTCTACGGAGTAGTCAGGTGGTCTGTACACAACAGCAATCAGTGCTTTCACTGGGGCTTCAATTTTCACCACCAAAAACTCCAGGTCAGTTACATTCTGGATGTAGTGCTTTTCAGAGGCTTGAATGTGGCCCTTCACATAAACTGCAACTCCACCACCATTTCTATTATTCAACTGAGGATAATTTGTGTACGACACGTGTCTGTTACGTTTGAACATCTTATAGCCTTCCAAATGTAGACTGTCAGGTACAAAAGAGCCTTGCAGGTGAGTTTCTGTTAGGCACAAAACATCAGATAGGCACAGCTCATGATGAGTCTTAATATCACTAATATGAGAGGGAAGTCCTTCTGTGTTGTGATGGATAATTGTAAGAGTGTCAGAATTGTTTACTGTTTGCATGTTGTTCAGAAGTGGCATTATGTCATCAAAACTTAGTTGCCTCATGCTCTTTAGGGCTGCAGTGATTGCAGGATTGGCATATATCTTCTTCTCATCCATGTCAATGATGTGCATTCCACTGAGAGAAGTCACTCTGCTTAAAGCTACATAAGCCATCCCAGGCTCAAAAATATTTTTCAGGGAAATTACAGCAGATGAGGTTGTCATACCTTGCACTTTGTGTGTTGTGCATGCAAAAGCCAACTTCAAAGGGAACTGTCTGCGTACCACTCCTTTCTGTGTCATATTCTCCTCCACTCTTTCTATGTAAACAATATTAGCAGACCCTCCAAGAGCTGGATTATGGTGTGTCTGTCCGGCATTTTCATTATCCAAAATGAGCCCAAGCATATTAACATGTGTAGCACCATCTTTTGTACAAGTCACTATTCGTGCAATTGTACCAAATGTACCATTAACTAATCCATCACTGACATCGATATTCCTGATGAGCATAACTCGTGCACCCTTTGCTATTTGTAGTGTGTCAGGCAATTCCTTTTTTGCTCCTTGGTAGGGTTTAGCTCGTCTTGCCATTCTCCCTGTTCGTGGGTCCTTTTTGTAGTCATCTGCATCAAATATTTGTGATATCAGAATGAAGCAGAGCTAATGTTGCTGTGTTGTGTTCGTGCACTTGCTTATTAGTTGCAAAAATGTGCAGTACATCATTTGGGCAAAGTGCTGGGTTAGTGATGGTCTGTGAAAACAAAGTTCTGTCAGCTTCAGATAACAGGTCTTCTTTCTGTTTCACTCGGATCCTGTTCAGCATTTCAGCAAAGGCAACATCGTCTTTCTGTCGCATGATTTCTGTCAGTGTGATCATTTGAAAATGGTCTTGCCAGAGGTCAAAGTGGCACGGCTCATACACACAAAGGGGTTTAGCTTGTCCTACTGGTGGAAGCTGGTAGAAATCTCCAACAGCAAGAACTGACATTCCTCCAAAAGGCTTCTGATTTCCTTTGATTTGTTTAAGTCTTGCATCCACATAGGCAAAAAGCTGTTTGGATATCATTGACACTTCATCAATGACAGTAATTTCTGCATGTGAAAGCTCTGCCCTTACTTCATCCAGTGCATTGCCAAGTCCTTGGAAGGGAGGTTTTAGGCTTCTTGGTAGTTTGAGTATAGAGTGCAGTGTTTTGCCTGAAATGTTGAACACTGCTGTGCCAGTGAATGCAGTTAACAGCACAGTGGGCATTGATACATCTGTGTCCTCACTATTTCTTGACAATTTACACAGTATTTTGGATGCCTCTGAGTAGATGCACTTGATAAGGTGTGACTTTCCTGTACCAGCACCACCATTTATATAATAGAAAAACTGATGTGGATTTAGGCCACAGACACGCTTTATACACCATTCTCTAATTTTGTAGAACACAGATGCTTGCCTCTGGTTCAGGTTTTGATACATCTGGCGTAAGACTGCAGGATTTATTTGAGGGCCTTCCATCACAGCTATGGTTGTAGTTCTAGCTTCAGAGTGAAAACTGTACTCTGGGACATCCTCCTGTTCAATTGGCTCATTTGAACATACTTTATCTAGTTCTTCTATACACTCCAGCCTCACCAGTTCTGATTCAGGAGCAAGATGACACCATTCATCACGCATGGGTCCATGCTGCTCAAATTCCTCAATGGCTTTCTCAATCTCCTCATTGTGTTTCTCATACTTGGCTCTGTTTTCCTGCACAATTTGGCGCACAGGTTGGACTACGTCTGACCCTGGTAGCTGAACACAGGCACAAGACAAGAAGGACTCATATGTTGGATACCACTGACTTTTTAGCTGTGTCTCTGAACGGTGTGGGAGGTAAAGTTTTAGTAGTGTGCCGTAAAATTCTTCAGGATTTTTTTCTTGTGAGTAGCGATGATATCTGATTATGGCATGTCCTTTTGTTCTGCTTTGAACAAATCCCATGTCATTTAGAAGGGGCACAACATTTTTACCATTTTTTTGCCTGCCATAGACAATCCTGCAACTTGAAGCAAAATCCGCCAAGCACATAGTTTCAAAGTCCCGTGTTTCAGGTCTGGCTCTGTATTTTTCTCTTAAACCTGTCATCCACACGTCTACTGACTCGTCTGTTTTGTTTTCAAGCAATGACATAGGATAGCTCATTTTCAGTGCATTATCGTCTGTCGGTATAAATATGACTTTACGAGAGCATTTCTTCATGTGTATGCCACATACACGAGTTACACACTCCTGAGCACTTACTTCTCTTTTTTTGGAATAGGCTTGCATGATTTGCTTCATTTCTTCATCATCAGTCCTGTTGGTATCAGTGTTTTGAATCAGTGTTTTCAGGTATTCACTCATTCCATGTTCTGCTTTGGTGATGTAGGATGTTATGTACATTATGCATGAATATGGGTTCAGAATATATTGAATATCAATATTGGCATCTCAAGCATCGAGTAGGTAAGGATTGTATCCATTTATCCAGCAGTCTTTTGGATCACGCTTCAGTATCACAACACTGGAACTGGTCATTAACTCAAGGCATTGTTTATACTCTTCATAACTCAAATGACACCTAGTCAGCAACTCAGGTAAGTCCACAAACTGACTTTGAGGGTCATTAAGCAAGTCTGTTACTGGTTTAAGCTTCTCTTTTGCTGCTGTCAATACTGCAGAGTCAGTATTCTCTTCAGGTCGTGTGACCATGGTGTGATTGGCAGGAGGCTTAGGAAAGCCAAATCGGCAGCCAGGCGTCTTATTTTTATGACATGATTTGGAATGGTTTTACTGTGCATCTGCAGCTCTTTTACCTTTCTGTGCAGTTCTGGCTGAGTGTTTGGGTCAGGCAACTGGGCTGTTATATACTTATCAATGAAATCACACACAGTCTTATCAGAGTCCTCCTCAAACACAGGTGCTCCTTCTACCCAAAACAGACAGTGTATGTGTCCGGAGCCTCTAGCCTGGAATTCAAGGCGATAAAAGTAGTCAACAACCTTACCAATGGGCTGTGCAGGAGACAAGATCAGATGTGTGAATAGTGCATTCACCCGATGTTCAAACATGCGCATGGTTGTCACAGGGTTACTTTGTAGGATCTCACACTTTGTTGCCCAGTCAAGCTCTTCAAAGTTAACAAGTTCACCTTATTGAGTCTTTATTGCCTCTATCACTTCAGGCCATCTCATTTCTGCTGCACTAAATGTACAGAAAAATGTCGGAGTTCCTAATTGCCTGATCATAGCAAACAGATCTCTTGTTGTTTTTGCCCAGTATGCAGGTGTGCCTCTCAGTGGCTCCATAAATCTGACTGCATCTTTATTTCGCACTAGTTTTTCAGCCTCACCTTTGTCTTGCAGCATTCTGGAGTTTATTTTCCGTCCATCTCGAGTCACAGGCTTTCCTTTGCGCAGCTGTATTTTCATGCTGGAAGTGGCTATGTGTACTTCTGTTACAAATTGTGCAAAAAACAAATAATTTGTATCTCTAGCAAAACGATCATCAACACAGAAAAGCCTTGCTTTGAAATAACTACTGGGTGATAAATGGATAGGTCTGTCATCATCAAGTGTATTTTCACCAGTGGGATATTGAACAGGAAAAGCAATTGCCTCCAGTTTTGGTGTTTTAAAAAAGCTTACAGGACGTTTCCCCTCACAGGGTGCCAGGCAATGAATTCCCTCACTAAAAGTTAATATGTCCTCTCCAATGTCTGACGGCTGAAGGCATGATTCTAAGACAATGCCACCACTGGAGTTATCACCATCATGCTCTGTAGCAGCTGACTGGTCCTCCAATCGGTTACTACATGGCAGAATATTATCATTTTGTTCATCTTCATGTTCCTTTTGTGCTTCTGACATTGCTCTGCTCTCAAACCTATCAATCTCCATCAAATCATTGTCATCATACTCATCACTCTCCATATTTTCTTTGGTGTGATCATCATCACTATCCTCATCAGCAACAGTTGGATCACAAAATGCAGCTTCATCTCGTATAGTTATACCGTTGTACTGGGGATGGATATCTTTGAGCTTATGCAAGGATCTCATAAGTTTAGGCCAACTAACTGTCTGGAAAACCTGATGCCCTTTGTAGCACAACCTTCTTTTCAACTTCACTCTCATGACTTGAGACTCACTTCTAAGTCTGGGTAGAGCATCAGCAATCTCTTGCACTTCTGATGGCACACACACCACATTGCCATGTATTGCTCTCTGTTGACCTTTAGGAAGAGGAACAATTTTAGCAAAGGTAATGTATTTGGCTATGAGATGCCTTTCCAGTATGTTCAGATCAGACAGTTCAGGAGGTATTTCTGCCAGCTCTAACTTATTGGCTACAGCAAGGCTGGGCATGCTTCCTCTCTTAAGGTAGTCATTGCATGTGTAACAAATCCACTCTTTGTTCTCTCATCAGGTACTGTGCAATATTGTGGACCTTGACAATCATTGTTACAAACATGAACATATTTTCCTGTCAAGAAAGCCTCAACCACACGTGAATTGTTGACGTAATTATCTCTAATGCAGGGTCTTACTTGATTTGCAAACAAAGCCCGGTGACAAACAGTACACACATAAGTGGGGCCATTTTTTATCTGTGACTGAAAAACCAATACAGCTTGCCTAATTACACTGTCGTCACTCTGAACATTGTGTGTGTTGTACATATTCATTCGTCTGTATTTTGTCTTAATTTTCATAGCACATTGCATGTTATGCAGCAATTTAAATACAATATTTTTTCTGTACTTGTATTTCTGGTGCTGTTTCATGATTTGTATCTGTTTCAGCCTGAATTCAGGATTGTTTGCATAACGACTCTTTATGTAAGCTTTCTGTCTATTTTGGAAGGCCAAATCATGTTTATAACTACTAGTAATATAGGACTTCTTCTTTTCCTGGAAGTCAGTATCTTGTTGGTAGTGTCTGGTTGTGTAAGACTTTTGCTTTTGTTGGAATACTGTATCTTGCCTGTAACGGTGAGTAATGTAAGACTTTTGCCTCTTTTGGAACAATTCATCTTGCTTATAACGGTCAGTAATGTAAGATTTCTGCCTCAGTTGGAACAATTTATTTTGCCTGTAACGGTCAGCAATGTAAGATTTTTGCTTCTGTTGGAACGATTTGTCTTGCTTATAACGGTCAGTAATGTAAGATTTCTGCCTCTGTTGGAATGATTTATCTTGCCTGTAATGGTCAGCAATGTAAGACTTTTGCCTCTGTTGGAATGATTTATCTTGCCTGTAAAGGTCAGTAATGTAAGACTTTTGCCTCTGTTGGAATAATTTATCTTGTCTGTAACGGTCAGTAACGTAAGACTTTTGCCCCTGTTGGAACAATTTATCCTGCCTGTAACGGTCAGTAATGTAAGATTTTTGTCTGTGTCGAAACAATATGTCTTGGCTGTAACGGTCAGTAATGTAAGATTTTTGCCTGTCTTGGAACAATTTATCTATATCTGTAACGACTAGTCATGTAAGACCTCTTCTTTTCTTGATAAACTTTATTTGTTGCATACACCTTTCTCTTCTTCATTTTTAGAGCTTCTTTTCTGTCTATTGTGTCTTTGGTTGGAATCTTTCCCTTTTCCAAATGTTTGGCCCTTCTCTTAGCTTTGTTTCTTTGCTGTTTGTTTAATTTTGACAGATCTGGCATATGTGTCTTACCTGTTTCTGCTATGTCTGCTGTAGAATGTTTCGTGTACATACGGCAATCCTTACAAAACATGACGGCATTTTCGTGATCAAACACAAGCCATTCACGACCTGTCAGCCATTTAGCGTTAAACTTTCTTTTCTTCGTTTCGCACGCTTTGTCGACATTCTCATCCCCTGCCTCCTTCCTCTTCTCGCCCCCAGACGTCTGTCCCAACCACCGCAGCATTTAGTTTAACTTTACTTTTTACTTTTAGCTAGCTCAGTCTCCTTTTTTACAGTTTATACGCCGCCGTTCATTCTTCTTCTCTTCTTTGTGTTTGCATTTCCGTGGTTTCTCGCGCCGGTTGCACTACAGACTGTAGTGTGCCTGCGCACAGCCAATGGGCGTCTTGTACGTCATCACGTAGCATTACGACAGTGTTCATGGGAAATGTAGGACGGACTGTCAGGGGGACAAATGACCAAGAACTGTAGAGCGGCTCTGACTAACATGATTGCCTAATGCATTACCGGCCAAATTGGCTAGTAAGTTTTTATGTACACCTGCCAATATGAATTTTAACCCGCATTTGGCGGGTTGGCGGGTGTTAATTTAGAACCCTGATTACAGCGCCTGGCTACAAAGCTTGTTCAATGTCAGTTCCATGTCACTAAATGTTTGTACTACTTGGTTGTGGAAGTAATCTTCCGATTTTTGTGTGATGAAAAGCTGCACACTTCGTGGATAATTGTCATGGAAAGAAATGTTCCAATGTTTAATTTAATGTACAGTTCAAATATTGTTCAGTTGTTATATTGACTACTGTCATTAAAAGAAACACATGAACACCATGATTTCTTGATTCCTTTAAGTGTTTGTGTCAGTGTCCATCTGCCACTCAACTGTAAACCTAGGGGACACGAATAGACGGCACTCCGCTGCATTCAAAATAAAAGTACATGATTTTGTATTTATTTTTTTCATTCTTATTCTTATTTTTTTTATTTTTTTTTTTGCAGTTCTTTATTTAGAGGATAGTTGAGAAAAAAAATACCACATAGAAATGGCCTTGCAGATACAAAGAGTATTAAGAGTCCATAATAAATGAAGAGCATGACAGCATAACTAAATTAACCCTTCCCTTGTCATTATCTTTTTTATTTTTCTCAGGCAAGAGCCTGAGACCCACTGAAAACGGGTCAGCAGTGATTCTTTTGAGTTAGAAGAAGAAGAAGAAGAAGAATCAGGGGGAGACATTCCCCTTTATTATCACACAACATGCACATGCTGGACACTGCACACGAAGGTGAAATTTGTCTTCCGCATTTCTCCCATCCTGGTCATCCTTCCTCCACGGCAGACCAGGAGCGGTAGGCTGCCATCCAAGCAGCACCCGGGGACCCAATTCCGTTTTGTCACCATTGGTCAGGTGGTGATCTTCTTGCATGTTTTTAGTGGGGGTATGTTTTACGGATGATACCCAAGGTGAACACAGGGAGAAAGGCCCTTTTTTTTCCTCAAGCAGCAGGCACCGAAGGCATGGTCACATCCCGGTGCCCGCAGCGAGAATCGAACCCGAGACCTTCTTGCTGTGAGGCGACAGTGTTGCCACCGTGCCACCGTAGCACTGTGCCTAAATGCCTTATTCAAAAAGAAATATTTCACCCATGATGAGCTAAATAAATTGATCAAAGAATTCCCATACAGATGGGCAGATAAATCTGATGCACCACAAGCAGTTCCATTGTCTTTTGCTACAAGAAAAACTGTTGGTGGGAATGCCCATGAAAATTGGGCTTTGCCTCGCCTCCTTCCCCTGATAGTTGGAGAAAGAATACCAGAGAGTGAACCAATGTAGCTGGTCCTTCTGAACCTTAAGGACATAGTTGAACTTGTCCTTCCCCCTGTGCATACAGACTTAGCTATTTGTTTCCTTGAAAGTAAGATTTCTGAGCATCGCCACAGATTCCTGGAGACTTTCCCTCAGGAAAGACTTATTCCAAAACATCATTTCCTAGAGCACTACCCACAGCTAATAAAGGCTTTTGGTCCACTTGTATCTCTTTGGACTATGCGCTTTGAAGCTAAACACAGCTTTTTCAAGCGTGTGGTTAGGCATACCCACAGCTTCCGGAACATTCTGTTGTCTCTTGCAGCAAAGCATGAGTTAATGGTTGCACACCATCTACATGGTGGTGCAATTGTTCCACCGTCTCTCCAGGCAACAAAACTATCAATGGTGGATTTGACTGTGCTTGCCTCAGGAAATGAAGCTTTCAAGAAGGATGGAATTCATTCAACTTTGCCTCAGTCCTTCCAGACATCCTTGAGAGACTGGCTGAAAGCATCTTTCAGTATGTTACCTACCCAACAAGCACACAGTTTTCGGATGTTGCTGAGGCACTGATTCAGAAGCATCCTTGCCTTAAAGGATCATATAATGGATGCTGTGGTTGGCAACAGAGACTAAAATACAAAATGGCCAACTATAGAACCAAGTTGAGAGGGCTTGGATGCCCTGAATTTGATGTGAACTCTCTCAGAAAGAAGTGAGCACATGAGAGAGCACCTGCAAAGAATGTCAAAAAGCCAAAAAAATCAGAAGTGAACTATTTACCCCCTCACCCACAAGGAGAAATGGAAGAAAGTTTGGAAAATGAAAGGGTGGAGCTCCTCAGTGAAGTAAGGAAGAAGGGCAACTGTCAGATCATCAGTGAAAAAATGGCGAAGACATTCTCCATTCGCAGGCAGGAAGTTGTCAACCAAGAACCAACAGTCACTGACCTGAAAGAAAGATGGCCTGCTCTTTTTGACGCAGCTCAGGTAGATGTTTTTCCATTAGTTAATTTGCAGTATGTGTTCTTTTGAAGTATATTGTATACATTAACATGTTGTGCCTATTTTTGCATTTGTTTTACAGATAAACCAAGAATTCAGAAGGATCACCACTGTTAACCTGGAGACAACATTCATGGCAAAGCTGGACCAGTACTCCCTGAAAATAATGTTGGTGGTGTATCTCAGGGAAAAGGAGGAGGATCTCTTCAAAGAGCAGGAAAAGACGCCACTATACTTTGTGTTAGAGCTGCTACAATTCATTGTATAATCAATAATTAATCGATTACTAAACTAATTGTCAATTATTTCGATGATTGATTAATCGGTTCAAGTAATTATTTAAGAAAAGAAGTCCAAATTCGCTGCTTTCAGCTTCATAAATGTGAATATTTTCTGCTTTCTTGGCTCCTTGAAACATTGACATTTTCCACCATTTTCTGACATTTTATGGACCAAACAACTAACTGATTCATCGAGAAAATAATCGACAGATAAAGCAATCGTGAAAATAATTGTTAGTTGCAGCCCTACTTTGTGTTACTCTCATGTTTAAGTATGATTACTTAAAACATTTACATTGATTCTGACCTACCAGGATGGTGGCGGGGATTGTACCAGTGAAGTGATGAAGATTGTAGTAACCAGAGGTGCCATAACGTCTGAGCCAGCCAGCGCAACGATCATACTTGAAGGAACAAAAGTCCTAGCAGACCTGGATGTACCCAGAGCCTGTGCCTTGCTAATGGGGCTGATATACGCCCTCAACCTCAGCTACCCAAAAGAACTGAAAAACACATTTGGAGTGTTTCAAAAGATATTCCTCGAGCTGGATGATCTGAAAGCCAGTCCTAATGCAATGTTGCTAAAAAGTGACTGTTGTACTAAAAAAATGTGAAAAGTGAGGCTATCCTCAAATTAAAGAGAAAATGTTGCACTGTTGTTTGCAGTGTCTTGTTGTGTTACCTACATTCTGTATATTAGGTGTAAAGCTGAGAGTTCATTAAGTACACCTATTCAGAATAATGCACTTTAAAAGGATAGTTTGTTTTTTTTAAAAGTGGGGTTGTATGAGGTACATATGTACATCTGGTCTATAGCTGCCTCAGCTAGTAAGTTTAATTGTTATTTTGTGACTTCAGTGTTAGTTCGTGTTAGTTCAGATTTACCAAAGTCACACAAACAAACCAAGCCTATCTTGTGTGCCAGTGGCCCTGTCTACTGGGAGCCGCAAACCACTGTCTACTGTGTGTAATACGCTCTACGCATATACCTCATACAACCCCACTTAAAAACAAAACTGAACTAATACTTGAATATAAAAGAACTTGAATCAGTCTGACCAGCATGACTGTCAAAATGTTCAGTCTTTTTGAGACAGTTTTACGGGGATGTTTTGTGTCACTTATTTTATGGAGGCTGCAGTTTTGTGTACTATTGAAATGTCAATATGCAGTCAGTCCTGGCAAATGGGATGCTTACTGCTGTTCTAATAAACAGTTTCATCATAAAACTGGAGTTTGAAAATGTAATTCATTCTGACTTAAAGAAATAAGTTACAAGTACTTAAAAAATTAAGGTAACAATTTGCATGGACATTTCTGAGTAGAATGAAAGTAAAAGAATAAGTTAGAATAACTAAATGGAGCAGTTTTTACACAATTAAAAATTAACTTCGTTCAACTTAATTAAGCTTGTAGAGGACAAAGCAAATCATGTTGTTTGTGCTTAAGTAGTAGAGTTTACCTAACTAGATAAGTCTTGTTGCATTTACACAATAATGGCAAAGTTGAAAGAACTTAAAAAGATCCATGCAAATTGTTACCTTAATTTTTTTATGTTGAGCAGGCATATCATTTTTTAGTGTGGGAACATAGACAGCACCTGTTCTGATGTAAAGGTAATTTATGAAGAGTTGTGTCAAATACAAATTCCTGAACCAGACCTGCGGCGAAGAGTCAAACTCATGCATGACGCTTTCAAGATTCATCATTCGAAAGGCAGAAAGGCAACTTACGCGACATACAACAAGTGAAGAGGAAGAACCTTGGCCTGATGTTGGATCCATCCTGGACTCAACAGGTTCCTTGTCAAGACCACTGACACATTGATCAAAATGTGGTTCGACCTGCTCCAGCATCTACTCAGTCAAGAAGAAGAAGAAGAATCGGGGGGAGACATTCCCCTTTATTTGTCACACACATGCACATGCACGCACTGCACACGAGGTGAAATTTGTCCTCCGCATTTCACCCATCCTGGTCGTCCCTCCTCCGTGGCAGACCAGGAGCAGTGGGCAGCCAGAGCGGCGCCCGGGGACCCATCTTCGCCGTCACCATTGGTCAGGTGGTGATCTTCAAATGAAAGTAGTAGTACACAAACAACTGCAGAGAGAAACTTATGGCAAAACAATGGCAGAATGAGTTTGGTAAAGGGAAAAATGGGGATGCAATTGTAATGTTAAGACGAGGAATGGCTTCTGATGATTAACCCGAACCAGCAGGTCAGCAGCTGGCTACAGGTCTTCGGTTGAGTTGGCAACCATATGGCGGGACTTTAGATTGGTAATAATAAGATTAAGAGCTTCTTCGATGGCCGGTCGAAAAATGTCTCCAAAATTATTACTACGTGACTAGTAACTCGACGTGACTATGAGCAGCAACAAAAGACTGAGAAAACGACGGAACGGAAAAACAATTTTCAAGGGCATTTCAACATTGTTCACAACATGCGTTAGACAAATTACACCTCCCTGAGAACATTCCAAATGGTCAATAACAATAAAGTTAGGCTGTTTTACAACTCCATTTCTCCTGAGTAAAGCAAAGAGGGGAGAAGAGGGTCCGTTACAGTCCAGGTCTGCTGCAGAACTGGACGTGCAATAGAGGCACGTGTGAAAGGTGTCAGAAGCGATATCCAACATGTCTGCATGATGATAAGTTCAAGGAACATCAAAGATCAGCACCTCCAAAAGGAGATGACAATTCAAGAAACAAAGTGGACATCAAAGAAATAGCTGCAACAGCAACTACTAACAGAGTCAAACAAGAAGACTGGAGAAGAGAACCAGCCATATGCCTAGTGTACAGATCTTGGCTAGAGCATCGTTGGCTGCTCGATTCCAGGAAGTGACTACAGCGATGCAATAGGAGTCAGTCACAGAATCATAGTGCGACAAGTGACACCTGCTCCACAGCCATGTCCAGAGCTAAAGAGAGAAATACACTTTGTGTGCAGAACCCGAGTCAAAGAGATCATACCAACGGACATAATCAAGGCTCTCGAAACTGATGTTACAGAGCACACTGCAGATGATAATCCAGTCTCGCAGGAGGACCCTCTCTTCTTGTCAAAGATTAAAGAAGACAAAGGGAAGATGGACACTATGAACTCCCACTTCCTTTAAAGACAGATACACCCAATAACCCAGCTGACCAAGCCTCGAGAGGGCTGAATGCGGCCCAACTGAAGGAGTCTAACTGGCTGAAAGGACCCGATTTTCTTTGGCAGCAAAATGCCACGTGAAGAGGAAATGGTGGGAGAAGTAGAAACTACTGATCCTGGGCTTCGCAAATCGTACGTTCACGCAGTCAAGACAAAGGAAGCGAACTCCATGTACTGAAAACCCAGCATCTCTCTCAAACCTTGTAGGCCAAGCATATGATGGTGCTGCTGTTATGAGTGGTAAGCATTCGGGGGTTCAGGTAAGGATCAAAGAACAGGCTTGCCTTCTACATCCATTGTAGTGCACATTGTCTGAATTTAGTGTTAATTGGTGTAGTCAAAAGTGACCCAGAAACAGGAGTTTTTTTCTGTCACAGAGTCTTTATATTTTTACCTGTGCTTCCTACGTGCACCCAAAATGGCTGTCTCTCCAAAGAGAAATGCATGGCAGAACAAGAGAGCTGCAACATTTGACACCCTGTATTTGTAGCCTGTACTATATTTTTCATTTTTTATGGCCCTACTTCTCTTGCACCTGCACTCTTGTACAAAATACATGTTTATATGATTTAAAAGTAAAATAAAGTTTAGAATCTTTAAATATAATTTGTTGCCATTGTTAATGTGTCCCTCTGGTTAAACACTGGCCCCTCCTTGGCCCCCTTTGTAAAATTTGTCTAGAACTACCACTGTGAAGAATCCATTCCGTTGTAATTTCAAGTGTGTTGGAACTGGTTGTAAGCAGGTGTTTTCTGGATGTGTAGCAGTCTCATTTCTATTGTTACCTGTGGGATGTTTAGAATATAGCTGCAGCAACATTAAAACCTAGTTTCACTTTGTGATTACCAGTGTGAAGGAGTGAAAGAGCTGGTTGCTCATGTTAATTAGTGCATAAAATGTCTTGCCCAGTGAGCTTTAAATGTTCCAGGTCTAGAAAAGCCAGATGTTGTTCAGCACATGTGAGTTGTGGCTCATTCAAATATACTAATTCTGAATATTCTTCTACAAGCCAGCATAGCCACTACCATTCAGCAAAATGTCAGTTTGTCAGACACTGAGGACATTGTTGCTGACATGTCTGATTTTAGTGTCTTGTGTCTCTGAAAAGTAAGTATGTTTTCCATAAATGTCAAGGCAACATCTTATTCCAGCATCTGCTATTCAGATTGTTGATGAAGAGATTCAGAAAATACATGAATTAGGACCGACATATATTTTGAATACAATGTTTCCCCTACCATTGTATTCGGGGTGGTGCCCCCCCACCCCCCACCCCCCAAGTTAATTTTATTTAATTTTATTTTCTATATAGAGCCAGATCACAACAGAAGTCACTTAAGGATACCTTTATTATAGAACAGGTCTATACCATGTCCTTTTATTAAACAAAATAAATAGCCTTATGTTATTTATCTCATTTTCATGACGGCATGTCATTTCTGTCTCTACATGGTCACGCATTTACAATTCCCCTCTGCTCTCTGTATCCCGCACTGTGGAGTTCCGCCCAGATGTGCGCTCATTCACACACACACACACACACACACACACACACACACACACACCAATATATACGCAAAAATATCTGCGTTTTATCTTGATAAATGGGCCAGATGTTTCTGACTTCCCATATCAAGAGGCTCTGGAAATGTTCTTCCAGAAGCCCAGAAAGATACACTGTCGTGACAAAAGCTGCACAATATATGGATAATTGTCATAAAAAGAAACATTCCAATGTTTAGTTCAATGTACAGTTCAAATAATTGTTCAGTTATATTCACTGCTGTCATTAAAAGAAACACGTGTGAAAGATTATGAAGAATGGGAAATGCATTTAAAGGTGTTAAGTATGTGGAAGGAAGAAGCGCAAGAAAGACAGCAAGTGAAAGATAAGAAAACAGCCAAATTTTCTCAGAATGTGCATTCCCTGTATCCTTCATCTGTGGTAAACAAACACATTGTGCCAAAACTGTCCAGAGAACAAGACGAGTGATGTCACAAAGTTGACTGAGTGGCGGAGGTGAGTAATATGCCATATAGTATCTATGCTTCTAATATCTTATGGAAAATAACTGATGTGTGTCTCCAGGTGTCTCATCCTTGACCACAGAACTGGCTAGAACCAGTTCAAAGTAGCCTTATCAGTGAGACACTCTTACTCAGTCAAGTCAAGCCATGGCAACTTTATTGTCAATGCTGCTGTGTATAGGACATGCACAGAATTGAAATATCGTTTCCCTCAAATCCCTAGTGCAAACAGCAATAAACATGAAATATAAATATAAAATATAATATAAAATAAGGGCGGCACGGTGGCGCAGCAGGTAGTGCGTGTGCCTCACAGCAAGAAGGTTGCTGGTTCGAACCCTGGGTCGGGCAGGGCCTTTCTGTGTGAAGTTTGCATGTTCTTCCCGTGCATGCGTGGGTTCTCTCCGGGCACTCCGGCTTCCTCCCACAGACCAAAAACATGCTTGTTAGGTTAATTGGTCTCCAAATTGTCCATAGGTGTGAGTGTGAGTGTGTGAGTTGTCTGTCTGTGTGTCTGTATATGTAGCCCTGCGATCGGCTGGCGACCGGTTCAGGGTGTACCCCGCCTCTCGCCCATTGCTAGCTGGGATAGGCTCCAGCCCCCCGCAACCCCGAAATGGGATGCGCGGGTAAAGAAGATGAATGAATGAATAATATAAAATAAAAGAAATAGAAAAGAAATAGAAAAAAAGAGCTTGTTGATATTGTTGTCTCTGCACCATATGACAAGTTGGCTCACCTCGTTCCTGTAGTTTGACACATTGTTATTGATGAGCCCCACCACAGTAGTGTCGTCCGCAAATTTGATGAAGAGGTTGGTGTTGTGGAGGGAGGGAGGGAGGGAGGACAGATTTGATGTGGTGCATGACTAACCGCTTGAAGCACTTCATGATGATGGGGGTCAGTGTCACAGGGCGGTAGTTGTTGAAGCAGGATGGAGAAGTCTTCTTTGGAACTGGGATGATGGTGGTACTCTTGAAGCAGGTGGGGACAACAGCTTGGCTCAGGGAGGTGTTGAAGATGTCTGTGAGGACATCTGTGAGCTCCTCTGCATAGTCCTTAAGCACACAACCAGGAATGTTGTCAGGACCTGCAGCTTTGTGAGCATTGATCCTGGAGAGGGATCTCCTCAGCTGACTGGAGACAGGGACAGCATCTGGTCATCTGGAGGGGGTGGTGTCTTCTGTGCAGGGGTGTTGTTGTCAGCTTCAAACCGTCCAAAGAAGTTATTTAAACTATTCAGCAGAGTGATATCACTGTTGCAGGGCTGTGGTCGGGGTTTACAGTCCATGATGGTCTGTATCCCCTGTCACAGGCTCCTTGTGTCTCTGCTTTCAGTGAAGTGAAGGGTTATCCTGCTGCTGTACTGCATCTTTGCTAGTCTGATGCCACAGGACAAGTAGGCTCTTGCTGATCTCAGACCAGCCCCATCACCTGCTCAAAGAAGCCTGTGGACTTCCCCCATCTGCCATTGTTTCTGGTTGGCCCGTACCGTGATGGTCTTGGTGTCCGTGACATCATTGATGCATTTGCTGATGTAGGCAGTAACAGTGTCTGAATACTCCTGGATGTTGATCTGGTGGTTGTAGGTAGCTGCCTGCCTAAATATGTGCCAGTCTGTGGTGTTAAAGCAGTCCTGAATTGCTGAGGAGGCACCCTCTGGCCACACCCATACCTGCTTCTGGACTGGTCTGGTGACTTTGACCTTCAGCCTGTATGCTGGCATTAGCATCACAGTGATGTGGTCTGAAGCACCAAGATGGGGGAGGGGTAAGGCCTTGTATGCTCCTCTCAGTGTAAACCAGGTCCAGTGTGTTGTTTGCCCGTGTTGGAAAGTCAATGTGTTGGTACAACTGAGGAAACACTGTTTTGAGATTTGCATGGTTGAAATCTCCAGCCACGATGAGAAGTCCCTCTGGATGGGCTGTCTACTGGTCTGTTGGTGATGTACAGTTCACTCAGTGCCTTGTCTCTATCATTGTTGTTGCAGCTGGGAAGGATGTAGACTGCTCCTCAATACCTCACTCATTATCCACATTCTTTGTCACACTCTAGACTGCATTCTGTGTACTCAGATGTCTGACCTTTCTTGCTACAAGAAGGAAAACTTCTTTCGCTTTATTTCATTCTCACCACAACAGTCATCATCAGCATTTGTTTCATCCATGTGAACTTGCAACTTAAAAACACAGTAACTCATATCAAACTGTTATCCTTCATTTGAACTACACAATGCGATGTCACTCACTTTATCTCATTGTAAGAACTTCAAAATGAAATATGTACTCTGTGTGGCCAACATTTGAAATGTATTGTATATCTTTGTAGCCACAGAGAGGATCACCCATTTGAAAACTTGTGAACCTTCAGGCAGACGTGACCACAACACCTGCTCAAAGTTGCAGTTTACTGAACATCTTACCATGTCTGTGCGAAACTGTCTTCAGTCATCTGGACCCAATGATAGGTACTTTGAAGTACAACTACGTGATATTGTAGAGATCTCATGCAGCTCTGAGCGGGTGTTGTCATCATTTCTGCTTGAAGACTGAAAGGCTGGCAAATGGGTGATCCTCTCTGCGTCTTGAAAAAAAAGAACAACAAAGTAATAATAATAATAATAATAATGTTGACTCAAAACTCAGAAAAGAGCTGAACAATCCATACGTAACTTGACAAATAATAACAATAATGAGAATAATAATAACAACAGTGCAAGATTTCTCCCACTCAGTAAATTAACAGCTAACCTGCTAGTTGACAATTAACATCATGTGACAAGCAGCTAAATCCTGTATGGCGTAAATATTAATGCACGTTTTAAAAGTTGCAAGCATATTGTTGCATAGCATTGGCTAACTATGAACATACATAGAGTTTATAAATTGCTATTAGATTTGACTTGACATTTATTTGTATGCAGCATTCAGTAACATTCAGTTTCCAATGGTCATAGGAATGCGCCTTGTGTTAAAATTGTAAAACACACAATAAACTCACTATGGATGCAGCCATACTGCACACTATTTTTTTCCCTCATGCCACACAGTGATTTAACACATTCAGTTTCTTACAGTAGGAAGGTAACGTGCTTGATGGTGTTATCAAAGACTCTTGATGAACCTTGAAAGGTCACCATTCTTGTCCTTTTTGAGCTTACCTTTTGTAAGTAACATTAACAATAATTCAAACACAAAAAGCTAATATTTCTCTATATTAATCTCCTCTTTATGTCAGCTGCTGTGTGTCTGCAGTGTATCTAGTGCCAAGAGGAGAAAAGCACTCAACCTTGAAAAGCTTGTCATCAGTGTATTTAATGTTTGTGATTGAATGAATTTTTTGTGACTGCTCTTATGATCTCAGACTCAAATGCTAATAGTTAAATGGGTGCTGAAACTTGATAAGATAGGTCATTTCCATCCTGCTTCAGTGATTACTGCCCTGTTGTACTGACCTCCTCCATCACAAAGTGCTTTGAAAGGCTAGCCATGCAACAAAGAAGATCCATCCTCCCCCTTCTTCTGGACCCATTTCAGTTTGCATATCAGACCAACCAGTTCACTGATTGTAGTGGCAAAAACAGTTTTGTTTTTTTCCTTAAACCCCTAAATCCTATTTTCCTAAAAGTTTGTGCCACAAGGAGAAAGCAGGTGATGCAGTGTCAGACTCGCAGTTTGTGTCCTAAAAGAATCCACCGGGAGAGTTTGACTGTTGACTGTTGCCGGTCATTTATTGTAAATTAAAGAAAATACAAAATAAAGATGCAAATGTTTTAAAGATCATATATTATTTCTATGGCAAGACAAAGGCCGCAGCAGGTTTCAGCCCAAGCGCCACGCACAGTGCGTTCCCTCCATACACAGACTGGGCGGTCAATGATGGTATCTGTTGGCCCGCCTTCTCTCAGTCATTCTGTACCAGCAGCCATTTAAAGGGAGGCACCATCATCACCTGTAGAGGATGCACACTCACACACTTCCACAAAATAGAACAAATGAAGTAAATAATGCATAACATAAAAACTTAAATGCGGCTCCTACACTGATGATGCAGTCTTCTCTGCTCTCAACTCAGCCCTTGTCCACCTGGACACAAGAGAATGTTACATGAGGATGTTGTTCATAGACTTCAGTTCAACATCCAACACTGTCATCCCTCAGCAGTGACCAGCTGGGCCTGAGCACCTTTCTCTTTAATTGGTGCAGCACCCAATTTCTGGGTGTGCACGTAAATGCGAACCTCCCCTGTACAAAAAACACTGCATCAGTGGGTAAGAAAGCCCAGCAGCACCTCTACTTCCTCCACAATGGGTAAGAGCCGTGGCACCCATCATGTACTCTTTCTACCAAGGCACCATTGAAAGTATACTGATCAGCTGTTTCGCTGTGTGGTATGGAAGCCGCACTGCCTGCAACTGGAAGACTGTAATGATCAGGCCCTTTATGGTCATTTCATGTGTTCTCATGCTCTAATCTTTAGCCTACATGAATGTCCTTTATAGCCTAGAGCCGTAAGGATAATATGTCTGGTGAGAGCCACTTCTCATAACAAAAAGGCAGGTGGCACTCTGGTTGTTGACAGTCTTGTCTCCTCTTCTCTGGTTGTGATGTCTATTGCATTTAGATCTGGCATTCACGCCTTGACCAATTATATTCTGTAACGTATATCTGATTATTGTACTGGATTTGGTCAAACCCAACATGATAAATGTGAACTTTTGTCTGACAACTAGGCTGATTCTGGCGGAGCTCCTGCGGGAGCTCTGTCAGTCTGAGACCAGCGCTGTATTACTTTATATGTGACCTTAATAAATACTTTGACTGTGAACTGAAGATTGCTTCAGACCGTTCTTGGGCTTTCAACAAAGAACCGGGCTAACAAGACTCTGCAGCGCATAGTGAATAGAGCTTGAAAGATCATTGGTACCTCACTCCCCTCCCTCCTGGACATGTAACAGCACCCGCGTTACTTGCAAAGCATTCAGCTTTGTGGCCAACACAACCAATCGCTCACAGCCTCTTCAGCCTCCAACCATCTGGGAGAAGATACAGGAGCCTCCATGCAAGTTCCATCAGACTAAGCTATTTATCCTGTCACTTTTTATATGTCTTGGTACTTTTCAGTAGTTTTTTATTCCTGTATTTATTTCACCTCAGGTCAAGACTCAGCAGTCCACCTACACCTCAAGGACAAGGGACATTCCTTTGAGGACAATAATATACATATTTGGCTAGGGAAGACCGATGGTTTGAAAGAGGAGTGAATGAAGCAATCCATGTCAAACTGGAAAGACCATCACTGAACAGAGGAGGTGGTCGAAGACACCACTTATCAGCCACTTACAATGCAGTCCTAGGGTCTCTCCCCACGCAGCATAGCAACCATTCACACCAGGACTCACATGACCCTATTGTGTCACATGATGGGTGGGTGGGTCAACAACCCAACTATTATCATACATCAACACCTATTGTGCCAGCCACACCCTGACTCATGTGAGTCGCCAGAGTCACATGAGTCAGGGTGTGGCTTAGTGGAGCTATGATGCTGCAAGAGGATAAATGCCTGAGACCCAGTCAGTTAGAATTGAAGAAACCTTTTGGATAAAAGGTGAAACTTCTTCTAGAACCACAAACAAGTCCAGTTGCCTTTTGCAAGAACTTAGAAATAAATAGGAAATTCCTGGTGTATTAGAGATAATAGTGCACATAGTTTACTAATTTGTTTGTATTCTTGTGTTCTCTCTGCAGTTTTACAAAATGACATAATTTCTGCATTAAACCCTGCCAAACACAACAAACGCCCTGTTCCTTGGAGGACGCAATGCTGGACAATATAATGTTTAGCTAGCTGTAACAAAGTGGAGACAGCATACTGTTATGGTGAGATGACAGCAAGTTGTAAGACCTGTCACCCCACAACATAAAGAAAAGGAAAAGAAAGCAAACACAGCGCTGACTGGTAAACAGAGGTGAGTGAGGTTTGCAGCTCTGCCTACTGGTCTGATAGCAGTTCCAGCTGCTCGGCCTTCGCGACAGCATCCTCTCTCCGCGCTCCGCTCTCCTGAGCAGACAAGCCCCGTCGTGCTGACAGTCAGGAGTTCAGGGTGAGAGAGAGAGAGATGGATCCGTGGAAGCAGGTGATGAGGTGTCCATGGCGCTTCTAAACTTAAAAGCTAAACGACCGTCTTCACAATGGAAAACGCTTCGGAGAAGCTACTTGTTCAGCATCCACCAGAAGTATGGCGAGCTCTGATGTCCGTTGGGTGTGTGGCGATTCAGTCTCACCCAGGTGTGTCAGACAAGCGCTCACCAGCTCGCGCCAACCGACTTGACCGGAGGTGACATCATAGTAACCATGGTAATAGCTGCGCATCACATGTAAACACAACCAACTTCAAACAAAAAAATAGAAAGGAAAGAAAGACCTAATTTACTTTTTCTTTTTTCATTTTTGACTAATTGAACTTTGGAATAAAGAGAGACAGCATTATTGAAATTTTCTTTCTCTTTTCTGATTTTGACCGCATTTAGATTCTGTGAATAAAAGTTTTGAACTTTGTCACTTTGGCTCAGAGTTACTTGGCAAACATGACTATTTTGGGTGAAGTGGTTATAAGTGCCAAAAGAGCTTAGATTCAGATTTCCAGCTGAGAAACATTCAAATGGGGATGTTAATGAAGGAATGATATTGTTTTATTGGACTTATATTGGCAAAGGTTCATTTAATTTGTTCATTGTTAAATGTTCTACCGTTTTTTAGAGGAAAGGGGCAAAGGATCGTATGCATGTCAACTGCTATTTATTTATTTATTTATTTTTACACTTTGACTTTATTGATCCCAATTTGGGAAATTCTTTGGTTGCTGCAGCAGGTTAAACATACACATAAACATAAAATATGTACAATAGAGAAGAATAAGGATGAGAATAAAACTGAGAGAAAAGAATGTTCTTAAAAATATAACTAAGCATATAAACAAGAATAACAGCAATTGTTAAAAAATAGCTCAGTATAACTAAGCTTATAGTTTGATAATAGTTAAATATAAAATATATTATAATTCATATGACACACTGATCAGGCATAACATTATGACCACTGACAGGTGAAGTGAATAACACTGATTATCTCTTCATCATGGCACCTGTTAGAGGGTTGGTTATATTAGGCAGCAAGTGAACATTTCGTCCTCGAAGTTGATGTGTTAGAAGCAAGAAAATGGGCAAGCGTAAGGATTGATGTGTGGTGGTGCCGTACGAGCAGCAGCCTGTTATAGCAGCTTTCTAGACTCTTAGGAGATTTTCTTCTCTTTTCCTGTTTTCTTGTGTGTCTTTTTTTTTAATCCATTTTAGTTCTGCATGTTTGTAAATCTCTGGTGCATCAGAGACATCGAGCACGGTAACTCTGGTGCTACTTTTTCATTACTTTTACAACTCGTGCAACTTTCTCCACATCTGTGGGTCCGTGAGAGACAATGGCTCCCACTGTTTACAGTAGGGATCAGCTGCTGACCCTGCGTAACGCAGCTGTGCGGCCGGAGGAGCAACCTGATGTCCCCCACAATATAAGGAGGAAGATGCGGGGGTGCCGCGCTGGGATCAAACGCCGCCACAGGAGGAGAGCTTATAGACCGACTCTCCCGTCCGTCATCATGGGAAACGTAAGATCTCTCCCCAACAAGATGAATGAGCTAGCGGCGTTGACCTGGCATTATCAGGAATTCCAGCAGTGCAGTATGTTATTGTTTACTGATACATGGCTGGGAACACAGCACAGAGACATGACTGTAGCGCTGGATGGATTGTCATACAGGCAGACCGGACAGAGAGTAGCGGTAAGAGGAAAGGAGGAGGGCTGGCAGTGTTTGTGAACGATAGATAGTGTAACTCCAGGCACATCACTATCAAAGAGCAACACTGCTGCCCGGACATTGAGCTGTTGGCTGTTAGTTTGAGGCCATATTATCTGCCGCGGGAGTTCTCGCATGTCATGGTGGTGGCTGTGTACATTCCTCCCTCTGCTAACACCAATGCATTCTGTGACGTCATCAACACCATGATCAGCAGGCTGCAGACTCAGAAACCACAGGCCCTCTTACTGTTCTCTGTGGATTTTAATCATGCTCTCTGTCCTCCACTCTGCCCAAATTCATCCAGTATGTCACATGTGCCACCAGAGACAATAAAACACTGGACTTATTCTATGCCAACACCAAGGAGGCATAAGAATCATCACCCCTCCCCCCTTTGGGAAAAGCTGATCACAACCTGGTTTATCTCCTGCCTGTATACAAGCCCCTTGTTAACAGGCAACCAGCTGTGTCCCGCACAGTGAAGAGGTGGTCTGATGAGGCTGAAGAGGCTCTGAAGGACTGCTTCGATGCAACAGTGTGGGATATATTCAGTGACTCTCATGAGGAGGACATTGACAGCTTGACAGACAACATCACGGACTACATAAACTTCTGTGTGGAGAACACTGTACCCACCAGGACTGTACGGTGTTACTCTAACAACAAACCCTGGATTAATCCCGACATTAAGGCTCTTTTAGAGGAGAAGAAGAGTGCCTTCAAGACAGGAAAAAAAGAGGAGCTGAAAACTGTTCAGAGGGAGCTAAGAAGGAATATCAGGGAGGGGAAGGACAGATACAGGAAGAGAATGGAGGAACAGCTGCAGGAGAACAACACTGGGGGAGTGTTACGGTATGAGCTACGACAAAAATGGCCAGGGCCCAGAATGTAGAGAATGAGGAACAGAGTTTATTTCTCCACAAACAAAGTACAAACAAAAGGCAACCAAAAAATCACCGCAAGGGGAAAAAGGCAAAGCGAACTGCAAAAGGCAAAAAACTCAAAATCACCACAATGGGGAAAAACTAGAAATTCTCTAGAACCAAAAATCACCTTCTCAGGGAAACTCTAAGCATTAAACTGAAAACTGAAGTAAACTAGCGAAAGACGTGAGGAAGGAGGCAAGGCAAACAACGTGGCGAGACACGAGTGAGCAGACCAAGAAATCTTTCGGCACTGAGCAGGTGGAAAGGCTGGTAGAAGTAGCCAGTGGCTGATGAGCTGATGCTGTACAGGTGTGTCTCCAAAGTGGCCAGGAGATTGACCCCACCTCCTTCCACACTCCAGCGCTGCAGAGAGGGAGAGCAAGAGGGGAAGGGAGAAAACAGAGGGAAGAGGACAACACAGGCAGGGCAAGAACAAAAACAGTGCACAAATCGAGACCATAACAGGGAGCCACCAGGAGCCAAACTCCCAGGCGTCTGGGGATCCAAAGTGGGCAGATGAGCTGAACATCTGCCAGCTTCCTGCCCTAGTACCCCACTGACACCGCTTGTCCATGGACCCGCTGCAGCTCGTGTACCAGCCTGGCTTTGAGGTGGACGATGCTCTCATCTTCCTCCTCCATCGAGCTCTATCTCACCTGGAATCACCTGGGAGCTCTGTTCGGGTCCTTTTCCTGGACCTTAGCAGTGCTTTCAACACCATCAGGCTAGCCATCCTGAGAAACAAGCTGGAGCTTTCGGGGGTGGACCAACACCTCACATGCTGGATAGTGGACTACCTTTCCAACCGCCCACAGTATGTGAGGACAAGGGACTGTGTGTCAGGGACTGTCCTCTGCAGTGTAGGGGCCCCACAGGGAACGGTGCTGGCACCGTTCCTCTTTACCCTCTATACGGCCGATTTTTCCCACCTGTCACCGTCCTGCCACCTGCAGAAGTTCTCTGATGACTCCATGCCATTGTCAGCCTCATCACAGATGGGAACGACAGATCATACAGAGGACTCATCCAGGATTTTGTGGACTGGTGCCAGCAGAACCACCTCCAGATTAATGCTGGTAAAATCAAGGAGCTGGTTGTGGACTTCCGTCGGCGCCCGTACTCTTCACCATCACCAGTGAACATCCATGGAAAGGACATCGAGATGGTGACATCTTATAAGTACCTGGGTGTTCATCTGAACAACAGACTGGACTCATAACACCACTGCACTTTACAAAAAAGGACAGAGCAGACTCTATCTGCTCAGGAGGCTGAGGTCTTTTGGGGTGCGTGAGGCACTCCTGAAGACCTTCTTTGACTCTGTTGTGGCCTCTGCCATTTTCTATGGTGTAGTCTGCTGGGGGAGCAGCATCACAACAGCTGACAGGAAGAGGCTGGACAAACTCATAATGAAGGCCAGCTCTGTCCTGGGATGCCCTCTGGAACTGGTGGAGGAGGTGGGGGAGAGGAGGATGACAGCCAAGCTGTCCTTCATGACAGACAATGACTCCCACCCCCTCCAACACACAGGAGCTCCATCAGTGACAGGATGCTACATCCTAAGAGTCTGAAGGAGCGGTATCGCAGGTCATTCCTCCCTGCAGCTGTCAGACTACACAACAAAAACTGCTCCAAGTAATCAGTGAAATAATCTGTACAATAAGCTGTGCAATAAAACATGTACAGTCTGTAGATACTAGTACAATTTTTTTTTTTACAATTTTCTTTCGGATGATGTCTTTATTTTTTTATTTAAAATTCCCACTCTTTTGTACACACTGCTGTTTTTACTTTGCATGCACTTGTTATATTACTTGCTTTATTGATGCTGCTGTAATTTGGAATTTCCCCTCGCGGGACTAATAAAGGAATATTGAATTGAATTTGAGCGAGTTTGACAAGGGCCAAATTGTGATGGCTAGTAGACTGGGTCGGAGCATCTCTATAACTGCAGCTCTTGTGGGGTATTCCCGGTCCGCAGTAGTCAGTATCTATCAAAAGTGGTCCAAGGACGGAACCGTCCCTCCTCCTGCTCATGCTGAACACTCCTCAGTTCTTTTTTGTTCCCTGACCTAAGGCTTGTTTCTTCCTATTAAGCGGTCTTTTGGTCACTGGTGATCCAGGGCTTGTTGTTGCAAAAACAGTGTACAGTCCGGGTTGGCAGTGTGGTCTGTTCACAGTATTTGATGCAATTTGTGATACACTCTGTCAGCCTGGGAAATGTCCTCCTCATGTGGCTCACATAACACATCCCAGTCTGTTGTCTCAAAACAATCCTGCAGTGACTCATTAGCTTCCTAAGTCCACCTCCTCACTGTCCTCATGGACACAGGCTGCCTCTAGACAAGAGGGACACACTGAGGTGTTAACAACACCAGGCTGTGATCAGCTCTGCCTAGGGCTGGAAGGGCTGTGGCACTGTCAGCATCCTTGCGTTGGCATACTATAGTGAACAGTGATCACAATGGTGGATGTGAACTCCTGAGACAAATAATGAGGCTGCATCTCAACAGCTAGCAGCTCAATGTCCGGGCTACAGAAACATTCCTTAATGGTAACATGTCCAGGATTACACCACTTCTCATTCACAAACAAAGCAATTCCTCCTCTGTTCTTCTTACTGCTCTGAGCCACATCTCTGTCCACCCGCACACAGCTAAAGGCGAACTATCTTCACACTCCGGTCTGGAACGTGTGAGTGAAGCCACATCTCGGTAAAGGACATGCTGCACTGTTGGTGTTCCTACTGGGTTTACACAACGTGATCATCTAGACAGCATCTTGCTATTACAGACATTTTCTTTCTGTGAATTCTGTGAATAAAAGTTTTGAACTGTTCAAATGCACAAAGTGGTGTCACATTTGCTCAGAGTTACTTTGCAAATATTGCCTGCACAAAACAAATGTTCATTTAGTGCTTCTGACACGGAGATGACTATTTTGGGTAAGGCAGTTACTAAGCACCAGAAGGTCTCAGAGTCAAAATTCCAGCTCAGTAATGCTCAAAGGGGGATAATGTTTTCTACACACAGCAAATGTTCATTTTGTCCTTTTGACATGGATATGGTGTGATTTTGACCCTTTGACCCTGAGAAACACACTGTTTTTGGTGATGTTATTAAATGGAAGATGGTCTTAGAGTCATATTTCAAGCTGAGAAACAGTGAAAGGTGGTTGTTTTTAAAGGATCGCATAATTTTATACTCAGCAAATGTTCATTTTGTGCTTCTGACATGGAGATACAATGATGTTAACGTTCAAATCACATTAACAAGACTGTTTTGGGTGAAGCAGTGATTGAGTCAGAAGGTCTTACAATGAAATTTCCAGCTCAGAAACACACACTTTACCTAAAATAGTTATGTTAATAGGATTTTAATGTCAAAATCACATCAACTCAGTGTCAGAAACACAATATGAACGTTTGCTGTCTATTTGCAATATTTGCAAAGTAACTCTAAGTAAACTATGTTGTCCTTTGATAAAATCCACAGTTAAGTGTTTCTGAGCTGGAAGTTTTATTCTCCAATCTTCTGGTATTTAGTTACAGCTTCACCCTAAATGGTCATGTTCATGTGTATTTAATGTCAAAATTGTGGTGCTTTAAAGAACTTTTGATTATTGTGTAGGGGTATTAGTTATTAAACCTCTAAATTAATGTTACATTCATGAATAAAATAAGGGGGGCACCAACTTTCCTCAGCTTAGAAGGATTTTATATATCATGTCTTGTAATGCTGATGTAGTGAAAACGAATGAACCAACAGCAGATCAGTCTGATAATCTAAGGCGTAAATTCTCAGCACAGGGATTGCTTATACCCAGCTCGAAAGGACACCGTCTGACCATGACTTGTATGAAAAGGATTATTTATTAAACACAACAATGAAATGAATATGAATCATGGATAATACAATAGATTATATGGATGATATGGAGTAACACAAACACTGCAAACACTTATTGCAAGAGAATGGCAAAATGAGTTTGGCAATAGAGAGAAGTAGGTTTTAAAGGGAAAAATAGGGACCGAATGTAAAGTTAATTTGTTGAATGAACGGTTTAGAGAATTTAAACAAATTGACAGTATCTTAACCTCACGGACCAACTCTTATTCAGAACCACTTAAGCATGCCTACTTTGTCAGCGATGCTCCTGTAGATGTCTGCTCTGAACTGACATGAAGAGGCTCCGCATTACCATCCGTAGCTCTGATCTGCGCTGCGGTCTGCCGGAAGAATCAAGCAAACCACGGTTGAGAGCCGGTGTTGGACAGGGATGTCTCGGGAGCTGAGGATCTTCGGTGTCGGCTACAGACGAGGAACGGCTTCTGATGGTTATTTGACCCGAACCAATGGGTCAGTAGCTGGCTGCAGGTCTTCGGTGCGGACAGTTGGTTGGCAGCCGTTTGGCAAGGCTTTTGACTACTAATAATAAGATTGAGAAACTCTTCGATGGCCGGTCGAAAATGTCTTCAAAATTATTATTACGTGATTAGACTTTAACAACAAAAATATGAATTATGCGGCTTGGTGTGGTGAGCAAAAATTAAAGTTTCAAGTAGGAAACTAGAAAAGTATGTTTTCTGCAGAATTAAATCAAGCTACTCTGTGTAGTTGTGAGCAGACAAAAAGACTGAGAAAACGATGGAGCGGAAAAATAACTTGAAAAACTAAAGACAAAGGACCTAAAGAAACTCAGCGGAAAACAGAGACAGGAGAAAGATCAAGGGACGAACTTACAAAAAAACTCGCCAAGTCCGCTGCGCGCTACTGACTTTATCATCGCTCCAGGGCGTGTCTAATCAATAGGCCGTCATGCATGTAGGATGGTTCATAGGCGAGTGACGGAATTTCATCCTATGGAGCGGGAATTAATTAATTATTCATAAGAGGGACTCATCTGCTTCTCACTATGGTCAATCCGATATATTTTAATATGATCCGTTTTCAGTGGCACTTCAACAACAACATACGTGTTCACCACATGCGTCAGACAATTCTTATGAATAGATGACAACATTAAACGATATTCACGATAACAATTTCTAATACCCATCCTAATATACATGATGGTCCAAGGCATAACTAACTTAACATAACAAAGAAATAAAGAAAGGTATACTACAATTGCCAAAACAATTACCACTATTACAGTTACTTATTAATAAAGGTCTCACACTAGGTACATTCAACCTCACCGCTGTGAACTCCTAAATGGCAGTATGGTTCCATGGTAGAAACTCGGAGAAAATCTTTGGAATAGTTAAAATCACAGTTTCATCATCCTGTGAGTTAGGAATTCCAGAAAAGCATTGTTATTATACAGATCACGAGCTTAGTAATGTAAAAACGTCCACAGTTAAATCAAACATAGAGATTTAGTTATGTTGGTAGGTTAAGAAAAAGGCACACAGACATACAGCACAGTTTGCTTCAGGAATGTCTAATTTACAACCCATCAGCATTATGTGGTTTGTAGATTCCTCTGAGATATGGCATTTGTCCATCCAGACAGTTTTATTGTCCTTGACTCCCATGGGCTATCAAGAAAGAATTAGCACTTCCATGAGAATGTCCTGAGCAGATGTAAATGTTGAAGTGAAGGTGTTATCAGTGACTCTTGTTGCCCTGAAAGAGTGTGAAAAGTTGTTCTACATCCAGACATCTCATCTCTGCCTGAGTTCACACCTTTCTGTGAACCTTCCAAATGGTAAATAACTCTTAAAAGTATGATTGTTTTATAACTCCATTTCTCCTGAGGAATGCAAAGAGGGGAAAAGAGGGTCAGTTACAGGCCAGTTCTGCTACAATTGTGTGCTGTGAAAAGGTGTGGGGCTGTGTTTCCTGTGCTTCCTTTTTTGGCAGAGACTGGGCATGGTTCTCCAGGTGGTTGGGAGCTGACTCCTTGTCAGCTGGGACTCATCACAATCAAAGTTTGGATCTGACACTTCAGGCAAGGGTTTTCCTTCACTTTTGCATGAAAAGAGCAAATTCATAATGCAGTGATAAGTTATCAGAGGTGTGTGGCATTTACTTTTTGCATTTTGTACATCACTAGTCCAACCAAGCGTGTTTTTTCTCCACACATTGCAGGTGCGCCATCGGTAGTTAGCCCCACCAACTTTTCCCAGGCAAAATTAGTTTTACTTATGTACCTCTCCACCATAATTAAATGTCCCTCCAGGTTGTCATCCCATGCACTCTAGAAAGAAATGTTTAGACTCAACCAAAAAAATCAATGCAACAGTTTGCATTAATCTTTTTAAGTTATGACGACTTCATTTGAAATTTTTTTTGAACCAACAAACCACATTACTTTAGGTGAATTAGCTTTTCCTCTTCAGTCAAAGATTATATTAATTACTGCTTACTTAATACCTGTTCGCCTAAAGGCAAGTTTTTTAAGTTGATAACTGTTACGGCCCTGGCCGTATTGTGCTATGTGTTTGTTCCTGTGTGGTCCTGTGGCGTCTTTTTGTCCGGTTCATGTTTTTGTGTGTGAGTGTGTGCTCTTCTTTTTTTTGAGCAGCTGTGCTGGTCCTGCCCTCCTCCGTAAGCCAAGTGGTGTCGCTCTCCGATTGGTCCCTGCTGCAGCATCCAGCGTCTCTTAAGCCAGGGATTTCGCATTCACCGGGGGACTCGGCTTGACAGCAGTGGCTCCTATGTTTCTGGCGTTTTTGAACTAAAGAACTTTGTCCCCAGATCTCGGTTGTATATTGTGGTAGAGTTAGATTTGGTAGTGTGGTTTCTGGTGGTGGGTTTTGGGTCTTCTTCAGGTTTTGGTTGGTCGTTTGTAACACTGTATATAGTTAGCACTATTTTGTTTTGTTTTGGCTGTGGCCCTTTTTTACCTGTACATCAGGTCTCTTTTTGTTAATACCAATAAATTGATTGTTTATCATTGAACCTGGTTTTGGTCGTAGAATATTTGTTGATTTGGAGACAAAGTTTGTTTTTCTGTCACTCTTTTATGTTGCGTCTTGGCTCCCCTAGACTGGGGCGTAACATAAAGTGGGGGCTCGTCCGTTCTTTTTCTACTTTTGTAAGTTTTTGGTAAGTTTGGTTGGCAGCTTTTCCTAATTGAACAGATAGCATGGCTTTCGATATTGATGATTTTGTACAGAATCCTGCGGTAAGTAAGCTGGACAAGTGCACAAAGCAGACTTGTTTTTGGTCGCAAATTTATTCCAAATTAATGTGCCTTTAAATGCCCGTAAGGTTGACATTAAACAGTGCTTGATAGCGAAGTTGGTGGAGAAAGGCATTGTGAAGTCTGCGCGTGAGGCGGTCAGTGCGTCTGACGTGTCAGATGAGGAAGTGGGAGCGGAGGCTGCCACGGCCACAGACACTGTCAGCGGCCAGGTGAAGGTTGGAGTGGAGGCTCCTTCATTCAGTCTGGGAAGCACAGATCCGATCGCTCTGATCCAGGCTGGTGTGGATACAGAGGATCTGAAGCTGGCCCTCCGCCTAAGAGAGGTGGAGCTCGAGACAAAAACCCGCGAAGTTGAGCTTATGCATCTCCGCATAAGGGCCCTAGAGCTTGATCCAGCAAACCGAAAAACACCAACCACTGTGAGTATGCCTCTCCCCTCCACTCCTGAACAGTTTGATGTTAGCAGGCACATTGCCCTAGTACCTCAATTTAGAGAGAGCGAAGTGGATTCATACTTCAATGCTTTTGAGCGCATTGCAGCTACTTTGAAGTGGCCCAAAGATGTTTGGAGCCTCTTGCTACAATGTAAGTTGGTAGGAAAAGCCCAGGAAGTCTGTGCAACATTGTCGATTACTGAAAGTTTAGATTATGATGTGGTGAAAGCCACAGTGTTAAGAGCTTATGAGCTCGTCCCTGAGGCCTATCGGCAGAAGTTTCGGTCGTGTGAGAAGGCTACAAACCAAACTTACGTTGAGTTTGCGCGAGAGAAGTCTCTTCTTTTTGATAAGTGGTGCACCGCCAGTAAAGTGACAGACTTTCCCCAGCTCCGTGAGCTGCTGTTGCTGGAAGAGTTTAAAACATGTCTTCCAGAAAAAATCGTTGTTTATTTGAATGAACAGAAAGTGGATTCATTGTCCAAAGCTGCTGTGTGTGCGGATGAGTTTGCTTTGACGCACCGTGTAGC
Source organism: Chaetodon auriga (assembly GCF_051107435.1). Classification (NCBI taxonomy): domain Eukaryota; kingdom Metazoa; phylum Chordata; class Actinopteri; order Chaetodontiformes; family Chaetodontidae; genus Chaetodon; species Chaetodon auriga. Next base: position 30,356,150 of record NC_135077.1, on the reverse strand, counting down.
TTTTTCACCGGTACAGCGCGAGCGTACTCCGGCTATCGGCACCGGTAAACATATTAAGTCTTCACCAAAAAGCCCACAGTGCTCTACCGCTGCCTCTAACACTCGTGAATGTTTTTACTGCCATGAGACAGGTCACCTGATTGCCAACTGTCCTGCTCTCCAGCGTAAAGACAGTCAGAGTGCCAACAAGCCGAAGAGTGTGGGTTTTGTGCAGCCTGCTCCTGCTCAGCCTCCAGTCGACACTGACGACGGAGATGAGATTGACGAGAGTTACCGGCCCTTTATTTCTAAAGGTTTTGTCTCTCTGACAGGGAAAGAGGAGGATCAGGTGCCGATCACAATTTTGCGTGATACCGGAGCTACACAGTCTCTGATGTTGCAAACAGTGTTGCCTTTTTCACCCGATTCATTTTGTGGTTCTGATGCTCTGGTGTGGGGAGTGAAAATGAGTGTTTTGAGAGCGCCACTCCACACCGTGTTTCTGCGGTCGCCACTCGTCTCTCGCCCGGTGCAAATTGGTTTGCGCAGTAAGTTGCCTGTGCGAGGGGTTGCCATGATCCTCGGCAATGATCTGGCAGGGAAAAAGGTTTTTCCGAACCCCGAAGTGGTTGAAACCCCTGTTGCTGATTCGCGTGTTTCTGTTCCTGCTGCTGTCAACCCGACTGTTGTGTTCCCCGCTTGTGCTGTCACACGCGCACAGTCGCGTAAATTTGGTGATGTGCTAGACTTATCTGAATCATTTCTGTGTTTGGGGGATGTTGTGAAAAGTGCTGGAAAAAAAGAAACATCACCAGAAAAATGTCAAACGTCTGTCTACGATAACCTCTTACCAGCTGACGCTAACATGTGTTTTTCTGTCAACAGGACCGAGTTCATCAAAGCACAACAAGCTGACCCGTCTCTGGCGGACTGTTTCTCATCTGTGGCCAACACAAGCACATGCCCCTCTGTCTATAGCATTAACGACGGTGTGTTAATGCGTAACTGGTGCCCCCCCTCCTCAGTAAATTCTGGTTGGGATTCAGTTCAACAAGTGGTGGTCCCTCAGAAACTTCGTCCACAAGTTCTTAGTCTGGCACATGACAACTTCGCAGGCCATTTAGGAATAAAGAAGACTTACCAGCGTATCCTGCGTTATTTCTTTTGGCCAGGTTTGAAAGGCGATGTGACCAGACTCTGTCGTTCATGCCACGTTTGTCAGGTAAGCGGTAAACCAAATCAGGTGATTCCTCCGGCTCCACTGCATCCAATTCCAGTGTTAGGTGAACCCTTTGAACACATAATCATCGATTGTGTAGGTCCGCTCCCAAAATCCAAATCCGGCCATCAGTACCTCCTGACTTTGATGTGCGCCGCCACTCGTTATCCCGAGGCCATTCCGCTGCGCACCCTGAAAACCAAAGCTGTCATCAAGGCTCTCATCAACTTTTTCTCCACATTCGGGATGCCAAAATCCATTCAGACCGATCAAGGCTCAAATTTTCTGTCAAAAATGTTCGCACAAGTCCTGGCGTCGCTGTCCATTCAGCACCAAAAATCCAGCGCGTATCATCCACAGTCTCAGGGCGCACTTGAGCGTTTCCATCAAACATTAAAATCGATGCTTAGGAAATTCTGCTTAGAAACAGGAAAAGAGTGGGATGAAGGTTTGCCATTCCTCATGTTAGCTGCACGAGAAAGTGTGCAGGAATCGACAGGTTTCAGTCCTGCAGAGCTGGTGTTCGGACACACCGTGCGTGGTCCTCTGCGCGTGCTGAGAGAAAAGTACCTGTCAGAAACGGCTAGCTCCAGCCAAAGTGTTCTTGATTATGTGAGCTCTTTCAGAGAGCGTCTGCACAAAGCCTGCGAGACCGCGCGCAGCGTTCTTTCAGCGTCCCAGAAAAAAATGAAACGTAAGTTCGATAAAAAAGCTGTGCAGAGAAGATTTGAAGTTGGTGACAAAGTGTTGTCCCTACTTCCAATCCCTGGTTCCGCCCTCCAGGCGAAATTCTGTGGCCCATATGACATCCAAAAAAAGTTGAGTGAGACTGACTATGTCATATGCACCCCTGACCGTCGGAGAAAATCCCGTGTGTGCCACATTAATATGCTGAAGCCATATTTCATTCGTTCCCCAGTTTCTCCCTCCGTTCCTCCAGCTGTAGTGTCCACGGTTGCGCAGGTGCCTCCGTCCCAATACAGCCCCGAGAGCGACGGTTTACATCTTAGCCACGGAGACTCGTGCATTCGTCTCCAAAACGAAAGACTACCTGAAAAATTTGCAACATCACTTAAAACATTTAGACTTGCCTGCTCGAAAAGATATCTGTCAATTAATCGAAAGTCACCTGACGTTGTTTTCTGATACTCCATCTGGTACCACCGCCATCTCGCATGACATTGATGTGGGGGATACGCCTCCTATCAAACAGCACGCTTACCGCGTTAACCCCACAAAACGTGCACTTCTCCGGCAAGAAGTCAACTATCTGTTGGAAAACGGATTAGCTGTCCCAAGTTCCAGTGCATGGAGTTCTCCTTGCATTTTGGTTCCCAAAGTTGACAAAACTCCTCGCTTCTGTACCGACTTTAGAAAAGTCAATAATGTGACGAAGGCTGACTCGTATCCTCTGCCCCGAATGGAAGATTGTGTGGACAAAGTTGGTGCAGCTAAATTCGTCACAAAGCTCGACCTGTTAAAGGGTTATTGGCAAGTCCCTTTAACTCCCCGTGCTTCAGAAATCTCTGCCTTCGTGACTCCAGACAGTTTCTTACAATACACGGTTATGCCCTTTGGTCTCAGGAATGCGCCGGCCACTTTCCAACGCCTTATGCACAAAGTCTTAGGTGGTGTTAAGAGCTGTGAGGTCTACCTAGATGACATTGTGGCATATTCCGACACGTGGTCTGAGCACATCAAAACGCTGAGTGAAATTTTTGGTAGGTTGAAGCAGGCTTCCCTAACCTTAAACCTGGCCAAATGTGAGTTTGGTCGCGCCACTGTGACCTACTTAGGTAAGCAGGTAGGTCAGGGTCAGGTGCGGGCCCTTGCTGATAAAGTCCAGGCCATCCTCGACTTCCCTGTGCCTCAGACGCGGCGTGAGCTTCGCCGTTTCTTAGGGATGGCTGGCTATTATCGCGGGTTCTGTAGGAATTTCTCTGATGTTGTGGCTCCACTCACTAGTTTAACCAGTACCTCCCGCCCATTCAAATGGTCCTCTGGCTGCACAAAAGCCTTCCAGGCCGCCAAAGCCCTACTCTGTAGCACACCTGTTCTAGCTGCTCCTAACTTTGAGCGCCCCTTCAAGATGGAGGTGGACGCAAGCGCCAGCGGTGCAGGTGCGGTGCTGCTGCAGGAAGATGACCGCGGTATTGACCACCCTATTTGCTACTTCTCCAAGAAGTTCAATAGGCATCAGGTACAGTATAGTACCATTGAAAAGGAAGCCCTTTCATTGCTGTTAGCTTTGCAGCACTTTGAAGTCTATGTAGGCTCCAGTCCTGTGCCTGTGATGGTCTACACTGACCACAATCCCCTCGTGTTTCTGGCCCGGATGAGAAACGGAAACCAGAGACTCATGAGGTGGTCCCTGTTGCTCCAGGATTTTAACCTGGAAATTAAACATAAAAAAGGCACAGAAAACGTGTTAGCTGATGCTCTGTCTCGTGTCTCTTCCTGAGGTATCAGACATAGTAGGGGAATGTCTGATATTTAGGAAGGGGGGTGTTACGGCCCTGGCCGTATTGTGCTATGTGTTTGTTCCTGTGTGGTCCTGTGGCGTCTTTTTGTCCGGTTCATGTTTTTGTGTGTGAGTGTGTGCTCTTCTTTTTTTTGAGCAGCTGTGCTGGTCCTGCCCTCCTCCGTAAGCCAAGTGGTGTCGCTCTCCGATTGGTCCCTGCTGCAGCATCCAGCGTCTCTTAAGCCAGGGATTTCACATTCACCGGGGGACTCGGCTTGACAGCAGTGGCTCCTATGTTTCTGGCGTTTTTGAACTAAAGAACTTTGTCCCCAGATCTCGGTTGTATATTGTGGTAGAGTTAGATTTGGTAGTGTGGTTTCTGGTGGTGGGTTTTGGGTCTTCTTCAGGTTTTGGTTGGTCGTTTGTAACACTGTATATAGTTAGCACTATTTTGTTTTGTTTTGGCTGTGGCCCTTTTTTACCTGTACATCAGGTCTCTTTTTGTTAATACCAATAAATTGATTGTTTATCATTGAACCTGGTTTTGGTCGTAGAATATTTGTTGATTTGGAGACAAAGTTTGTTTTTCTGTCACTCTTTTATGTTGCGTCTTGGCTCCCCTAGACTGGGGCGTAACAATAACTCAAATAATTATGTTACTTCAACTGACTTTACCAAATTATTTTAAAGTACTTTTATATGTTGTCTAGTTAATTACAATAATAATGCACACCATTTAAAAAATATGTTGCTCCAATTAGATTCCCCCCCCCCCCCCTTTTTGTAGTTTTTATTGATTTGGTTCATGTATTAGCTTTCAAGAAAGACAGTTCAACCACTGCTTTTGTGCAATTATCTTCTTTTTTTTTTATTTTGAAGTGCACTTGAGCATTTGAACATATCAAGTCTTTCAAGTCTTGCTAAAATGAAAAGCAAATAAGAAAAGTTAGGCAGGCCCTTAAAAATCAGTGCCAAAAGGATAAAATATGTAAATCCTATGTACTGAAAAAAGGAATACAACCAGATTTTGAACACATCTAAATGGAAGAAGTGTGATCACCTCAAAATCTTTTGCTTTGGCTTTTGCTGTCTCCATAGATAGCAAAAGCCATGTAGCATGTCATGGAACTTTGCAAGAGACTAAAAACTGCATATAAGCCAACATCATTGATTTTGAAAACACAAAAAAATAGTCTCTTTGGGCTAAAATATGCACATATTTCTTTAAACAATACCTTTGTTTTGTACACTGTCATGACAAGATTGAACATAAAGCATGACATGAATAACTTGACAGAGAAACTCTTTTTTTGTTCCCCCTTTAGTTGACTTCCAAATACAAAATAATGTAATCTGAGGAAAATGTGACAGTGTTCTGAAACAGATCTTCAGATATTCTTTTTCAGGCCCATGACTTTAGCACTGACTTTCAGTCAAGAAACAACTTTTGAAAAACTTCCAAAGTGTATTTAAGTTTCTTGCAGTAGCTGAGGTTGAGTGCATATATTATGCCCACCAACAAAGCACAGCACCGACGACAATGGTTGCCATCTAGTGATCTGATCCAGGGGTAGACCGGTCACCAACGATGGCGATTTTCATCACGACTTTCAAGGCTGGTTTTGAACTCTTTATTGTCCTTGTAAAGCAAAACAAAACAAAACAAAAAACAAAAAACAAAAAACAAAAACAAAAAACAAAACAAACAAACAAACAAACAAACAAACAAACAAAAAAACAAGTTAGTATTATCAGTTTGTCTGCACCTGATATTTTTCTTGACTCTTTTCAGGTTTCATAAAATAACTGAACTAGTTAAGCCACAGTCATTTGTTAAATTCCTCAAAGAGCCCTTTTCCTTTATGCTGCTATCAACACTTACCATGCTGATGTGGTATAAAGTGCATTATACATAAAGGGAAATTCTAGTGTAATTTTAACCCAGGTTCTAACAGACCATGAGTAGAACACCCCCTTGAGAGACAACTGCAATCACTATCAAAAAAGCCACTGAGAGCCACAAATAATGCTCACAACAGCACCATACTCCATCAACGGTACAAACAGGGTGAGATGTAAATTATGGTCACTGTACACTGTAAAGCAGCGTTGATTTTTATTTTAAGACAATCATATGGCTTTTAAGCTCTGCGGGCCACATAAAATTAAGTGGCAGGCCGGATTAGGCCCACGGGACTTGAGTTTGACATGTGCTGTTGGCACTCAGGTGAACTGATTGAATCAGAGGGGGCCAGAAAGACAGCGAGGTGACTTAGACTTAGACTTAGACTTTTACTTTAATGATCCCAATTTGGGAAATTATTTTGTTGCAGCAGCAGTTTAAAAATACACATAAACATAAAATATATACAATAAAGAACAAGGTATGAGTTAGGTGCAGGTAGTGCAAGTGGCATGAAGTATAAGCAGTATAAACAGTTGAGGTAGGTGCAGGTAGTGCAAGTAATTCTATTAAACCATAAAAACATGTTGCAACACGGTATGTAAACAAAACAGTATGTAAACAAAACAGTAAAGAGTTGTACTGGAAATCTGAGGTGTACAAGGTGAAGAGAGTGCCCACACCCAGATGGAGTTGGTAGGCGAACTGAGGGGTCCATTGATGATTTCACCTTCCAGCACCTTTATCATGAGTGATGTAAGGGCGGTGGGTCAGTAGTCGTTGGGGCCAGATGGAGACTTCTTCGGAACGGGACCCATACAGGATATGACAACTTTAACATCTCTTCTGCAGTAGATGGGAAGTCCTGTGTGAAAAAGACTTTTACTGTAACTACAGAATTTCTCTTGTTGTCAATGTAGAATCTGACATATTAACAGATCAATTTGTCAAACCTCAGAATTCACGTTTCAGCATTTGGTAGTATTTTGCATACAAAGGGCTAGATCTACTAAAGTCTTGCATGTATAAAAACGTGTGCAAACTCATTGCACATGCAAAAAAATGTACAAACTGATTTACTAACAGTGCGCACTAAGGGTTGCATCTTTCAAAGGTGCAAAATAGAGCATCTGCATCCAGTTAGTACGTCTGCAGCAATGAACATGCAATATGAGGCGTTTAGACGCAATTGTGCGTGTGTTGGGAGGAGAAAATGTAAATATATTAATTTAGCACCCACAACGTGATTTATCAAACCTGAGAGCAATTTTGCTAATAGAAACTGCGTCTCTGTTTACCACGTGTCAAAAGGAGGCGCAAACGGTTTGTAAGCGTAATCGCACACACATGGCTGCGGTTATTGTTGCAAGAAGGAGACACCCTAACGATGAAAGGAGACGCAGAGAACGCATTTTTCACCCTCGTGTGAACATTTTTGGAATGAACGAGGAAACACTCAGCATTGCCATTTTGGAGCTGTTGGAGGAACTCAGAGTGGATTTGGAGCCAGCCACGAGAAGGAGTCATGCAATACCTGCAATGAAAAAACTCCTTGCAAGTTTACTTTTTTTTTTTTTTTTTTTTTTGCATCTGGGTCAGTCCAGCATATGGTGGCTATTACAGCTGGGATCTCCCGATCCTGTTTTTCAGATGTGCTGTCTGAAGTCCTAAATGCCATGTCGAACCGGATGGCCAAGTTTATTAGGTTTGTGTGTACAGAAATTGCAAATACACGCATTCATTGAATGTGCAGTGCGTTTGTGATGCCAAAGGCATCATTACCAATGTTGCGGCAAATTATCCCGGGTCAGTACATGATTCTTTCATTCTGAGAAACAGTTTTCTGTTTTCTAAGTTGCGAGATGGTGAGTTTGGAGATGGCTGGCTTGTAGGTGAGTCAAATTGTAAAATCTTTTGTAAAATAATTTATTACATAAAAAACAAGAGAATGTTTCATATTGATTCATGTTTCTTTAGGTGACAGTGCATACCCCCTACACCTCTTCCTCCTGACACCTGTTCTCAACCCGACCACTGCCGGAGAAATAAGGTACAATGAGGCCCATAGCCTGACACGGAATATTGTGGAGCACACCTTTGTAATCCTAAAGAGCAGGTTCTGTTGTTTGTATCACACTGGTGGAGCACTGCTGTACAGGCCAGGATAAGTGGCCCAGATTGTAGTGACCTGCTGCATGCTACATAACATCGCCAAGCAACACGGGCTGGAGCATGACACCATGCCGGAGGAGAACGCCGACCTGCCTCCCAGTTTGGAGCAACAACCCAATACTGCAGGGATGCAGACACGCAGCAGTCTCATTCGAAGTCACTTCTTGTGAGCTGTTTTTATATTTTTTATTTTTTATTTTTTTAAAATAGCTGTTTTCAGCCACATGTGTGACTGAAAGGTAAAATCTGATGCAGCACAAAAACTGAAAATACAACATAGTCAATAATGTTACTCATTTTTGAAACATCCATGACTGTGATAACAGGTAAAAGGAAACAAATTTTCAAGAACTTTATATTAAAAATTAGCCATTTTGTGTTTCAGTCAGAAAATGTATTAGGCTACAGTTATAACATTTATGGTGTTTAAAAAAATGAAAACAAAACAGCTCTTCATTATATACCCCATTTTACACAAAATAAATTTTCGCAGCCAATATAAGACAACTTAAAAGTGACAGTTGAATGTATTATTTGTGTTTCCTTTTACGCAGGTGGAACTTGCCCACCATGTGCACCTCTCCTCCCTCTCCTCCCTCTCCTCCCTCTCTGGTCCCCGGCTGCCTAGCTGTTGCTGTTGGCCTGCTTCTCCACCTGGATTGAGGGCAGTCATTGCCTGCATCCCTTCCTGTGGCCCTCTTGCCACAGAATTGACGGCCATCGCCAGGGCAGATACTGTGCTGACCATCTGTCTGCAGTGCGTGGCAAAGGCTGAGTGTCGCGCCTTGCCGCCCGTACCAACGATGACGCCGCTCGCATCTCCTGTGCAATTGTCTGAAAGGCTGCAGACTGTTTCTTTTGTTCCTGCAGCAACTCCAGGTCAATGTCCTCTGGGCCCTGTCGAGGCTCTGCAGGGGTGGCGGCTGCTCTGGGGGGATTTGAGGGGGATGGCTGGACTTCTCATGAAGATTCTACATGTAAAAAAGAAATGTTTTTTTTTGTTAGGGTTTTGGGATTTGACTTGAAAGATGGCAAAATGTAACCACAGGAGGTACATTCATTTTTCACTTACTAAATAAATTTCTTTTCAGAAAAAAAGTGTGTTTGTACAGTATTATTGTGCGCCTACCTTGTTCTGCTGTTTGGTCCAGTGTGTTATATCCAGCAATTCCAGTGACTTGCTCCTCGCAGAACATCAAGTGCACCTGTTCCTCAATGCTGGTCAGAGGCATCTCATCCACTGTGCCCCCACCTGTTCTAGTTGCAGACGTTTTATTGTACGCCAAATTCTCGTTTGTTCGTCTTCTGATATCTTGATATCTTCTTTTCACATCATCCACCGTTCACATCGTTTTGCCAACAGCATTTACTTTTTCATATTTCTTTCCTGTAGCTCTTTTACGTGTTTATTGGCTTCATCTACCAACACCTCCACCTCCATTCCATAGGGTCGAATTTCACTTTGCGCTTTCTCTCCAAACTCGCCATGTCTCCAACACGTTTGCACCTGTTGACATTTACGCAATCACTCTTAGTAAGTCACCCACAAACCGCGGTTCAGCCCCACGCGCAAAACTCTAGATGCACAAGCAAATAAGTACACACAAATTGGGATCTTAGTAGATCCGGCCCAAAGTCTCCTGCATTGGTTGAGAGTGAGAGCCTCCACAGTGACCTCAAGATGTGACACTTCAATTTCTGCTGCCTAGTTGGAACAATGCATGTGACTTTTAAGAACCCACAGATCACACATAAGATGAAAATTACAGAATACACAAAAACTGGATGACACAGTCCAACCTTGAAGGCCACCAGAAAATCTAACATTTTTACAAAAGAAGAATTTGGAGATAGTTTAGTATGATTATAATGCCACATTACCTCACCGATCATTTATAAATGTTGTACGTTATATGACCCCCTTTACCTAAGGAGGTCCATCTCATGATCACTGATTGTTGAGTAAAGCATAAATTAATAATTTATTTGAATCTGTTTGTCTTTGAAGTCAAGCACCTGCAAATTAATAAATGTACCATCACTACATTGTAAAACATATGACAAAATTTTAACTCAACTGGTTACAGCTCTTGCTGTTTCTGCATCATTTAATGTAGGCTGCTGAACAAACCACTTCTGCCAAAAATGTCATTCAGACATATTTGCCTATTCAGTTCAACAAAGGCAAAAATGATAATATAAAACCTTAAATTAACAGTGGCTCATCCACAGAATGAAATGGTTCCTTGTCTCTGGAGTAGAATGACTCACAATTCGAATGATGAATATGTTGTCTGAGACCTTAGCACAAGAATGACAACAGATAGGACAACACCATCCATGTCAACATCAGGTAAATTTTTGTTGATTTCTACATTGTCTTCTATTTTGCAAAAAAGAGCAACAAAATGGACCTACAGGAATGTGTTTCACCACCTGGTCACTGAATGCTCCACTGTTTGTTCATTCCAAAAATAATGAAAGTGACCCAAATAATCACATTATAACACTTTTACATAGCATTTTAGTAAACCTTGATAAGGTATTACAAAATCATAAAGGGAGGAAATTCAAATCTAGTAACTGTTAACACCTTTCATGTGTAACTTGATTTTAGACAAAAAAAAAAAAAAAAAATAGGCCATATAGACAGTGAATAATTACCTTCTCATTATCATCAGTAGTACTATGATTGTGCTGAAAATGACTTCACGATGATGTTTGAAACATAACACAGAAAAATAAATTATGATTTTCTGCAAAAACAGGTATACTAAGCCTTTGCCAGATATGGTATCTGGATGACAACCACACAGCCTTTTACAGAGAAGCATAGAGTTACTGTTGGCTACAAATATGTAATCCGAACAATGATGCGATGTTTTTCATAGCAACACTCAACACAGAAGTTATTAAGTATTTATTCCTTGCCCACCTAACATGATTGATAGAGGTGCACATTTGTAAATGTATGTCAAAAAATCTATTCTTATGTGGACATCAAAGGTCAGTTTCTAATTTAGTATCTGCCACTACCACAGCTGGTATCGGCACTGTGATAGTGGCAGAGAAGTCAAGATGAAATGTCGTTAATGACAAGAAGGGGTGGAATGCTCTCCTCACTATTTCGTGGTGGCATCAGTAGTCATGTGTCCTGCATGTGCCCACTGGTTATTCTGTTCTTACCTCAAAACAAGACAGCAGAAACCCACACAGTTGCAGTGTTATGACAACACGGTTGTTAAAGTTGTGGAATACAGAATATCCCTGGAACATCACAACATCTGCACACACTGGGTCTGCTTTTCCTACAACAGAGACATCTGTTAATTGATAAGAGAAGATAAAACTTTATCGAGGGGTCCGCTTCCGGGTCATGTATAATCAGAATCAGAATCAGAATCAGAAATACTTTATTGATCCCCGAGGGGAAATTGTTTTTGTTACAGGTCCTCCTTAAAAGAATAGAAGAGATAGAGAGATTTACATGCATTTACAAAAATAAGTTATATAACAGTGTAAAAAAATAAATAAATAAATGTATGACAGAATAAATGTATGACAGTGGATTTTAGACAAGTTGAATCATTGCACAGAGTAATTACACTGTTGGTTATTGCTAATGATTATTATATTAAGTCAGTAGTGAACTGCAGTATAGATATGATCTGACATGGAGTGAAAAAGTCCAAGGGCCATTCAGAAGGAGGAATTGTACAGTTTGATGGCCACAGGCAGGAATGATTTCCTGTGGTGTTCAGTTGTGCATTTTGGTGGGATGAGTCTTTCACTGAAAGTACTCTTGTGCCTGACCAGCACATCATGAAGTGGGTGTGAGACGTTGTCCAAGACAGTCCGTAGCTTAGTCAGCATCCTCCTCTCTGACACCACCGTCAGAGAGTCACACTCCATTCCCCATTCTGCCTTCACTGTAATAAGTAACCTATAGAATTTACCCAATAAATCTGAGGTAACAATTTGCATCCACTTTTTTTTGGGTAGATTTAATTCCATATATTGAGTAAAAAATATCTGAAATAAAAAGCTATGAAATACTTAAATAAATTGGGTAAAATTCACCTCACATTTATGTATATATTCAACAGCTACTTACTCAATAAAATTGGGTAAAATTATCTCTTAATTGCTAGTAGGTAATACCTGATAATTACTAATAAAAGTTAATCAATATCAGATAGTAACCATTACTTATTCAGATCAGGTAAGATTTACCCCCCAAAAAAGACTCTAAGATGGTTATCATCTCAACGTTTTTAATGCATGAAATCATCACACAAAAAAACACAGTAAACTGCAATGCAGCTGTTTCACACAACATTTCAAGGAATGGACCCGTTTTATAACTCAAATGTTTACTGGATAATTGACAAATGCACACACGCAAACAAGGTCGTTCCTGTGCATGTACAGTATCGAACATTCGAACAGAAGACAGGGCAAATAGTGAGGGTCCACATACACAGACTCTGCCTGCAACAGAAATAAGAACAAAAAAAATATATTACACAAGAGAAATGATCAGACATGTGTCTGGGAAGACAAATATATATGGGATTATGTATAGTTCAGAGGTTGTTATGGAGAAATAAACCCAGACAGGTCTGGGTTTATTTCTCCATAACAACCTCATAAACAAGAGATTACGCTTTACAGGGCGCAGACTTGCGGTGCCGCAGAGACAAGAGCTGTGACACCGGGTCCAAGGCTCTGATCATGCAGGTTTGGTTTTGAGCCATGATATGAAATTGAGCCTCCACTCTCCCTGTAACAACTAACAAGTTACAACTCATTTATCTAAGATCACAATAAGTCTGAAGCTCTTTAATGAAGGTACAAATTAAACATAAGGTAAATATCCTGCATAGTTTCTCTGTGCTCCTCTGATCAGAGCGGTCTGTCTGTCTGTTATACTTGACAAGGGTCTGTTACACAGAAATAACAGACTGTGTACTTACCTCACTAAAATAAAGGCATTGGAATTGCATAAATTAATATTAATGCTTCATAGAATAAATTACAGAATTATGAAAACATTTTTTAAACACTGACATTCCAACAATACCCAATATAAAATAAAATAAATTCTAAAATGTTTTACTTGACCCCATAATTCCTTTAAAAACTTAAATGCAGCCACAGTGGGTGTTTTCACTCATACTAGCAGGATACAGTGATACTTTGTTCATTTTACAGCATGTTTGTTTTCACTCTGGTCCAAATCCAGCACCGCTGGATGAGCGTCATGTTTCCATGACGACTGACCGGAAAAGACGTGCGGTACGTCATGTTTACATATAGAGCATCTCTGTTTACATGAGTCCACAGAGTCCCGATTGTAAAAATGAAACTCTGAGAAGTAACGCTAAACTTTAACAGAGACACGCCTACGCAGTACACAAGTATGCAGGTAATCTGTAACATGAATCATTTTGTTTATAAACGGACCACTGCAGAGACCGACAGCCATGCTAACGGAGCTAACAGGTAAACAAATACACGTGTGAGGCATGTCAGATATTGGCGACATGTTGTTGTTTTTTCCGACCAGCTGATCCATTGCAAATTTTTTGCTTTAGCCGACTCTTAAACTGGTCTATCATTTTAAGACGGGACTTCTCGTGGGCGGCGAAAATACACTGATTAATTGTCCCTCATTGACAACAGTGACAACAGTGTGTCTCCGTGCAGCGTGATGCGCCCCGGTGTCTCAGTGTGAGAGAGCAGACACCTTTCAACTGCACATATTATACTTAATGGCTATTTATACCTTACCATACAACCACACTTAAAAAAAGCTGAACAATCCCCTTTACAGGCTGTGTTGCCTATTCAAACCTCCGCCCATTCAATAACATTAGAAAAAGCTGGCGCTGACTAGTTACTAAACTTAAAACCAGCAGTCAGACACAGTCATGCATGCTGACTAATCTTGTAAAAACCACACCGCGAACACATTTCATTGCAAACCCTACTTACCGACAGTTCTACGTTTTATATTGGAATCAGCTATGTTTGTTTCTCAATGCAGCGATTTGTCTGGACGGTAAAACAGCCATGGTGCCGCCAGGGACATATTCAAACTTTCGTTTCAAGTAATGGCACGTAACACAGACTCACGCCGAATACAAGTGAAGTGGAATATTTCATCATTTCATAAATTACCATTTGTATTCGCACTATACACAGCAATAGCCCTATGTAAATAGCTTACCTTCACTTCTGCTGTTCCACGGCAGCCGGAGCAAGACGAAGATGGCAGTCAAAGATTATCCCGCTCGCTCAAACAGGCGGTCTGACGCATGCGCAATTTGGAGCACAGGACTCTCAGCTTTGGGGTATAGTTTAACCTATTTTTCCATGTAACAGTTGTTACTGTTAACAAATAGGTAGTATGTGTAAAATTTACCCATTACTTTATAATTCCTTGGCTGACTACAATAATCAAGTAAATTTTATACGGTTTGCATAGATAATATTTACCACTCTCCAAAATCACTTTTTACAGTGTGGTATTCCATTCATCTGAACATACTCATCATTCATTCATTCATCTTCTATACCGCCTATCCCTTTCGGGGTTGCCGGGGGGGGGGGGCTTGGGGGCTGGAGCCTATCCCAGCTGTCAACGGGCGAGAGGCGGGGTATACCCTGAACCGGTCGCCAGTCGATTGCAGGGCCACATACACAGACAAACAACCATTCACACCTAAGGACAATCACCAATTAACTTAATGAGCAATTTTTGGTGTGTGGGACCAAAAATCATGAGTGCCCGGACAGAACCCACGCATGCACGGGAAGAACATGCAAACTTCACACAGAAAGGCCCTGCCCGACCTGGGGATCCAACCGAAGACCTTCTTGCTGTGAGGCACACGCACTACCTGCTGCGCCACCTTGCTGCCCACATACTCATCAATGAGTGTACAATTAAATCAACTCATTAAGAAAAAGTTCCAGCCCTTTCTGAAACATACATAGTATTTAAAGAAATATTGTTATTTCAGGATATTTTTTCAGTGGGTCGTGGGCCATGTTCTGTGCTTTTATTTTGAAGGGGATTTTTTTATGCAGCGGAATGCCATCTATTCATGTGGGGGCTTGGGTTGTGGCTTGTCATTAAGGGGTGATGGTGGGTCCTGAAGGCAGACCAGTTGGGAACCACTGCTCTAGAAGGTGTGCTGTTAGTCAGTACGGTTATGAGAATAAAAACGTGTGAAGGTGCTCAGTTTGATTTGATTTGTTGCGATTATGGACAGGGACCAATGTATTTGGAAGGAAACAGAAAATTGAGCAATACAACTCATTATAGTAAATTGAAGAAACCCATGTTGTTGGACACAGCTAAAAAAGTGGAGCAAATACTTGAGCAGATGGTTCAGGTTGGACACATAAATAGACAACAATTCAGTTACTTTTGAGGAAAGGATTCCCCAAGATCGAGACAATTTTATTTCTTACTAGAAGTCCTCAAGGATCCAAAGGACTTGAGCGCAGTGACTAAAGGACACTTGCGATTTTATATCCAAAGTAAAAAAAAATATAACCAACTGTCTTTTATTCACAATTGATATAGACAACCTATACACCAAAATTGAAACCAAAGCAGGGTTAGAAGATGTGGTTTTTGAAATATCCAAATGCAGAAAGACCAGATAAATATATATTAGAGTTATTGGGGATCAACCTTTCTAAAAATGACTTTTGAGTTCAAGTCTGATTTTTTTTCTACAATTCAAAGGCACTGCCACGGGCAAACAGTTTGCACCATCATAGGCAAATATTTATACAAACTGGGATGAACCGACCATGGCTAGTGCGCCACTAAAATCATTACACTACTTCTTGATGATTCCTTGATGACATTTGGAATGATATTTGGGACATATTCAAATCAACAATTTATTGAATTTGCAAATCATTTAAACTCACATCACAGGTCAGTCAAAATTAAGTACACCATTGATTAAAAGCAAGCCAACTTCTAAGACAGCATCACCTTTAAAGTACTACATTTTAACACCGCAGGTAAATTGGATTTTAATGTATATTTTCAAAGATACTAATATGCACTCCCTTCAATGAAACACAAGTTTTCACCTAAAGCATACCTACATGGGGATTATTAAGTCTCAATTACTATGATTTAGTAGAGTATGCAAGTCATTATTTCTCTGATTCAGTGGTCTCTGGATAACTGAAAAAGAAATATATAATGATTGATGTCAGTAAGATATTTCAATCTGAATTAAAACTCTAGGGAGGATGACATTTGTTTTATTTACCATTAATGCCACATAGGCCATACCCCTTGCCCCTGACCCTTTCACCCCAACCCTACCCCCATTAGTCCCCAAGTATGCGCCGTCTTATGCGGACATATATCTGGCCCACTGGGAGGAAACAGCACTCAGCAACATCCCCGTCAAACCCCGACTGTATTTCCTGTACCTGGATGACATCTTCGGCCTCTGGGACAGCACACCGGAACAGTTCATCACCTTCACCGAAACACTTAACTCACCCGAAGATTAAAATCAAGCACAATCAACAACCCCTCTCAGTAGAATTTTTGGACACGAGTGTCTTCTTCCGCGACTCCAGCGACCAAACCAAGACACTGGCCACCAAAGTCCATTTCAAAGACACTGACCGACATGCACTCCTCCATAAAACCAGCTACCACCCAAGGCACACGTACAGGAGCCTGATAAAGTCCCAGCTGATACGCTTCCACAGGATCTGCACCTTCCCGGAGCATGTGGAGGAGGCTACAAGCACCCTTTTCAGTGCGCTGAGGCCTAGGGGATACTCGAGGCGCTTCCTCAGGAGTGTCAAGGCGGAGGTCAGCTGCACCTTCAAAGAAAAATACCACCACAACATCACCCGACCAACCGGCCCGACTCTCATCCCCCTGGTGGTCACCTACTCGGAGACCACCAGAAACCTTCTCTCCACCTTCAAAATGAATTTTGAGAGGGCAAAGAGCAACTGCAACATGCTGGGGGACTGCCGGCTGATCTCCGCCCACCGCAGGAATAAAAACCTTAAAGACTTACTGGTACATTCAGACCTGAACAGCTCAACGACACCTGGGGAAGCGCTTCGAGGCTCGGCAATTGGTTTTATCTCCCTCCCCCACATTTTTAACCCTCACGCAAGAACAGGTATAAACCCGTGGCAGGCCCTAAAGCCCACAACAAATAATGTCATCTATGCCATTAGGTGCAAGGCCTGCCACAAAATGTATGCTGGGCAGACTAGACATTCAATTGTAACAAGGATAAAACAGCATTTTTATATCATGAACAACGGGAGTGGCACCAGTGTCCTGTATGCACATTTTAAACTCCATGGCCAACACAATGTCCAGAGCATGGGCCTGGAGAGCAGGAGGGATTGGACCACGGCCCAGAGACAGGCAGCGGAGATGAAATGGATTCATCTACTAAAGACCATAGACCCCACCGGCCTAAATGAAAAGTATGGTTGATGAAGCCATTTCCACTTGATAAATAACAATTTTTTTTTGCAGCATTTACTAGAAGTGCTCACTTCCTCCCTTTTCAGGGCTTCTCCTCCTACAGGTTCTGAGCAGGACTCCGACTGTGGTAACCGAAGAAGGAAACTCTCCTTCTAAAACCTTTTTAACCTATTGTGATTTAACTCTGTTTTTTTTCCCTTAATTTCTTAATTTTATATTTATATATTAAATTCATTTAATTTAATTACAACTTTTACCTTCTACAAATCATAAATTTATTTATTTACTTATTTATTGATTCACTATTTTACATGGATTTTTTAATTATTTATTTAATTTTTTTGTGCATTTACCATAATTTTAACTTCTCTTTATATACATATACATATACTTGATTTTCATCATTTCTTTCTAAAACTTATAAAAGAATTATTTCCTCACATGAGGCCTCTCACCGCAGCCGGAGTTCCTGCAAATCCTTGTATCGAATAAAACATATCTTATAAAAAACCTGTGAGAAGTTGGCGTCATTATTATTATTATTATTATTATTATTATTATTATTATTATTATTATTTAGCAAGCGCAAGCATTTTTACTTTGAATTTTTACAAAGGCAAGGTTTTAGACAGAAAACAACAGTATTATGCATGATTTTATTCTAACCCTGAATGTACATATGTGTGTTTCCCTTTTATTCATTGCATGCATATACATTGTGATTTTTATCAGCACTTGTTTGAAAGCACTTGTTTTATCATTTTAGCACTTATGTTTTATTAACTCCTCTTGTTTTATGTCTAACCTTTTAAAATTCTAATTAAGCACTTATTATTTTCTTATTCTATAAAACTTGCTCCTTTTAAGCAATGACCATCTTAAGTATCACATCAGGGGCCCTGAAAGGGGAGGGGATATTTTGATAAATATACAAAGTCCCGCTGCCGTCCTGCACCGTTGCCCAACCCTCCATGCACTTTTGAAATTCAGCCAGAATTTTAAGTACCTTTTAAGGATCAAAGATCCATTTTATTCTACAAATAAAAAGGGTCCTAAGATCCTTCGGATCCCCATTACCCCCGAGAGCCCGTGCCCTTCGCAGTGCTCCCCCAAGAGCACTGCGCTTTTACCCAAACCTAACCCTAACGCTTTCACCCAAACCCAAACCCAAAAAATCTCTAACAAGTCTACCTGGATGGCAGAAAAGTTTTCAGAAGAGGATTTTCTACATCTGACATCATCTCCTCAACCCAGAGGACCTAAACAAAAGACCAGCACCTATTCCTCTCCCCCAGTGAGGAGCAAAAATGGTCGAATGAATGGAGCAAAATCCCTGCGTTGCTGAGGAAAGCATCTTGGATTTGGATATAACAGGACAGGGGAGAAGGAGCATGAACAGTCCAGTGGACAAGGCAGTAGGCAATAATTCGAATCTAATAGCCACTGGACCACCTCAAAAGCAGTTCTTCAAAGACTGGTACTCGTTCATGACCCTACCCCAAATTTGGACCCCATTCCAATAGAAGAAATTTTCTGCCTTATACTTTGCAACTGGACCCTTGAGCCTCAGGCATGGTTTATCTGCACATTCTTTTACTTTTTCCCTAACCCTAACAACACCCCAACCTCTATCCCTTACCTAAACCTAACCTTAAACAATTCCTGACCCCCACCACAAACATTGATGGCGTGAAACAACATTTAACAAGTTAATAAAAACTAAATAAATATCCATGCAGAGTCATCAAAATCATTCACATCACAATAAACATAAATTCAAAAAATTAACTGGCATATATGGTATTCAAAAACAAAGTGTAAAAATCTACAACACAAGTTCAATTGGGTAGCATTAGAAAACGAAAGTGAAACCGGACTTGCATGGGCGCTTATAAATTGAATGCAGTAGGAACTCTCCCTCATTCTTGCTCTGGCTGCTTAAGACACGACATCTCTCTGCCAGTCTGCAAGCATATTTACAACTTTTGCTTTGCTTTCTTTTGTCATTTGTGCCTTTGCCTGAAGAAGACCTAGAGTGGTCGAAACGTTGCACACAGGCACACCCTGACATAGATCACATGCTAAGAATAGGTGGAGATGGGTTGATCACAATTATTCTATTGCAATTGTCATTAACTTTCTTGGCTGGTTAAGTTAGTTCATGCTCTGAAACAGCTAAGAGAGGATATAAAAGCCAGTAACTCCATAACTATACTATAGCTTGGCTTTTGACCTTCCATTTTCACTGAGCATCAAAACTAGAGCATGTAATGACAGTTATGGCATTTATAGCAGCTACACTATGTGGCTAAGTCAGAGTTCATTCGTATTTTACAGCAAATATATCCATATATATCATACACATTTTTGCCATATGGCACCAATAATCTTTCAAAACGAAAACTGTTATAATTGGAATACAAATCCTCCAATGAAACTAAAGAAAATAAAAAATGAAAGAAAATACATAGAAGTAATTTTTGTGATGATTTATTGATTTGTTTTACAATATGTTTATTCATTTTGTGAATATTCTTATATTTGTTTTCTAATGTCTTATTTAGTTAGTATTAGCCATTGTGGAGTTTCATATCTTACAATAAAGTGTTACCGATAATCCTAGTAAAAAGCATTGATTTCTAATATGCAGCTGAGGCGTATGGGTATCACCACAGCAAGATTTAGTTTATTCAAAGCTCGATGTCCTGTATCAGACAGAGAAAAACATGCAGTTCCTACTTAAATACTTCGGCTTAAAGGGGTTAAAGTCAACAGGCCACAAGGTTTTGTAGTTGTGGTGATTTACAGTTACTCCCTGGGACCCCAGCAGTCCCTGCAGTCTCATGGAAATGTTGGAAATCTTGATTTTAGCAATATATATTACAGTATATGAGTTTGCTATGATATTCAATAACAGTATGGTGGCAAATTATAGGATACAAACACTTTTAACACTTTTATTCACCCTATTTCCCTCTCACAGATAGACAGACCAGTAGACGACATTAAAGAAGAGAAAGGAAAAGGGGAAGAGGGCTCTTGCATAGAGGTCAATGCGTTTGGCAGCAGCAGGTATGACAGGTTTGGGTGGTGCAGGTTTCTTGTTGGCTTTGCTCTGGGACTTGAGGGCCCCTGTCACTTCAACTGGTTTACCATAACAGTCAAAGTTGGACAGTTCAAAATCACGAGGTAAAGATCCCACGATGCTGAAATCATTGGAGCGAAGGTCCGACTTGGAGGTGCAAACTTTCTTACGAGTTTCTACCACCTGATAAAAGACAGACTGTATTTTAATATTATGTCTTATGACATTTTGCTGTATAAAG
The DNA here is from genome assembly GCF_051107435.1 of Chaetodon auriga. Lineage (NCBI taxonomy): Eukaryota > Metazoa > Chordata > Actinopteri > Chaetodontiformes > Chaetodontidae > Chaetodon > Chaetodon auriga. The sequence continues at coordinate 30,335,585 of NC_135077.1, read as the reverse complement.
AAAGAGTCACCAAATAGGTTTAGTCTTGTCTGACAGCTTTCTAGTGCACAACTTATTGGGTCCCCCAGGCGAGCATGCTGGGACCGTTATTAATTTTTTATATTCATTTTTTATTAAACATGAATGATTTAAAATATGGCTACTCATGTGATGTTTTTGCTTATGAAGACAATGCTGCATTCCTAACAACATACAAAGATTAAGCTTCAGTGGACAATTTGTTGAGTATTGAGCTGCACATGAATGCAATTTGCAGTTTTGCTCTCTGATAATACATTTTCCATTCATTAAGGTAAAACATAAGTCATTCTTTTCTGAACTCAAAACAAGCTTAGAAAAAAGGAAACAGGCCCTGCTGTTCATGAGGTCAATGCCATTCTAACACTCACACATTCCTACTCTTGTTCCTCACAACTCAAAATCAAATACAATCTTCTGATCAAAATAAGCATATCAGGGTATTTTCATATTTCACATAATTTACTCTCATAGTAATCTCATCTTCAAGAATGCATGTGATGCTTATTACAAATAATGTGAGTAACAGAAATGCAGCTTTATTTGACTGAGTTCTGTTTACCTGCAGAGTATTGACATGCATGGGTGTTCCACCAGTCCCATTCACCGTGCTGTTAGTTTTAGTTGAAGGTTTCTTTCCTTCTTTCTCTTTCAGAGCTTTTTCTTTTGTGGCCATTTTGGCTTTCTCCTCTTCAATCAGTTTGGGACTGTTTAACATTACCTACAGAGTAAAAGAAAGGGAAACATACAAAGAAACATAAAGAATGGGAAATTAAGGGGAAAAGAGAGTATATAATGGATGTCATGGATTTCATGGACACAAATTAATGCATGGATAGAAGTTTGAAAATGGACCTCTATTTGAAGTTTTAAGATAAAACAGACACCCCCTTTTTTTTTTTTTTTTTGGAGTATATTGTACTGAATTAACGGGACAAAACTATCTTTTTTATACTGTAAGTTGCTTTTCTTTATTCTCTCTCAAAAATGTCACAAGTTACACCATCTGAACAGCAGATGAACAACTCAACATGTTTACTTCAGAATGAATCTGTGTGTCATGTCTTCACTGTTTTATTTTGTTATCACTAACCGGTTGTCTCTGTTTTAGGTTCACTTCCTGCATGTCCTTACCCTGTCTCGTCACACCTGCTCCCTGATTGTTCTCCGCACCTGTTTCCCATCTCCCCTCATTACCTCTTGTATTTTACCCTGTGTGTCTCACAGTCTCGTTGCCAGTTCGTTGTACTTCACAGTCCTTGTCCCAGCATTCTGATATTCAGGTCATAGTCTGTTTTGTGTACAACCTCGTGTTTTTTGCCCTCGACCTTGCCTTTTGCCTCTCATCTCTGGATACCTCTGCTTGTCTGACTGATCACCTGTGTACCGAATCCTGCCTGGTAATAAACCTGCCTTTTTGCCTGAACCTAATCTGTGTCTGTTCTGTGTTCTGGGGAGTTCATGACAGAACGAACTGGCCAGAATGGACACAGCTGACACGGACCCAGTGTGTAATACCCTTAGAGCTCAGGGTCAGAAACTAGCTGAGCAAGAGCAATAGCTTGCTACTGTAGGGGAATTACCTCTAAATTAATGTTACATTCGTTAATATTACCAGGGGCACAAACCTTCGTCAGCTACGAAGGATTTTGTATATTATATCTGTTAAAGCTGATGTAGTGAACGAATGAATCAACAGTAGATCAGTCTGATAATCTAAGGCGTGAACTCTCAGTACAGGGATTGCTTATATCCAGCTCAAAAGGACACCGTCGGACAATGACTTGTATGCAAAAGATTATTTATTAAACACAATAATGAGATGAATATGAATCATGAATAATACGATAGATTATACGGATGATATAGATTAACACAAACACTGCACAGAGGAACTTATGGCAAGAGAATGGTAAAATGAGTTTGGCGATAGTGAGAAGTAGGTTTTAAAGGGAAATGGGGACGCGAATATGAAGTTAATTTGTTGAATGAACGATCTAGGGAATTTAGACAAATTAACGATATCTCAACCTCACGGACCAACTCTTATTCAAAACCGCTTAGGTATGCCTACTTTGTCAGCGATGTTCCTGTAGAGGTCTGCTCCGAACTAACACGAAGAGGCTCCGCGCCGTTGTCTGTCACTCTGGCCCGTACAGCAGTCTGCAGGACGAATCAAGCGAACCGCTGATGAGAGCTGGTGCTGGACAGGGATGTCTCAGGAGCTGAGGGTCTTCGGTGTCGGTTACAGACGAGGAACGGCTTCTGATGGTTCTTTAACCCGGACCAGCGGGTCAGCAGCAGGCTACAGGTCTTCGGTGCGGTCGGCTAGTTGTTGGCCATTTGGCAAGGCTTTTGATTACTAATAATAAGATTGAGAATCTCTTCGATGGCCGGTCGAAAATGTCTTCAAAGTTATTATTATGTGACTAGACTTTAACAACAAAAATAGAAACTATGCGGCTTGGCGTGGCGAGCAAAAAAAAAGTTTCACGAAGATTAGAAAAGTGCGTTTTCTGCAGAATTAAATCAGGCCACTCTGTGTAGTCGTGAGCAGCAACAAAAAAGACTGAGAAAACGACGGAGCGGAAAAATACTTGGAAACTAAAGACAAAGAACTTAACACAAAAATTAGACTAAAGAAAAACTGAAAGAAAGAAAAGGAAACTGAACAAGACGAAAAGAAAACTAAACTAGAAACTGAAGTCCGCGATGCGCGGCTAACCTTTTCATCGCTCCAGGGCGTGTCTAATCAATAGGACGTCACGCATGTAGGATGGTTCGCAGACGCGCAACGTGATTTCATCCTACAGAGCGAGAATTAATTAATGATTCATACGAGGGACTCATCTGCTTCTCACTTTGGTCAATCGAATATATTTTAAATGATCAATTTTCAATGGCACTTCAACAACAACAAGCGCGTTCGCTACATGCGTTAGACAATTCTTATGAATAACGACAACATTAAACAATGAACATGGTGACATTTTCTAACACTAATCCTAATAAACATGGTGACTAAGAGTATAACTACTTTAATATGATGAAGGGATAAAGAAGGGCAGACTATATTTGCCAAAATGATTATCGCTATTACGGTTACTTATTAATAAATGTATCCGCTAAGCACATTCAACCTAATTGCTATGAACCTCTAGATGGCGGTATGGTTACATGGTAGAAACTCAGAGAAAACCTTTGAAATAGTTTAATTCACAGTTTCGTCATTCTGTAAGTTAGAAAAACCAGGAAAGCATTGTTATTGTACTGATCACGAGCTTAGCAATGTAATTACATCTACAGTTAAATCAAACATTGAGATTTGGTTAATTTGGTAGGTTAAGCAAAAGACACACAGACATACAGAACAGTTTGCTTCAGGAATGTTCAATTTACAACCCATCAGCATTATCTGGTTTGTAGATTCCTTTGAGACATGGCATTCGTCCATCCAGGCAGTTTTATTGTCCTTAACTCCCATGGGCTATCAAGAAAGAGTTAGCACCTCCATGAGAACGTCTTGACCAAATGTAAATTAGAAGTAAAAGTGTTGTCAGTGACTCTTGTTGCCCTGAAAGAGTGTGATAAGAGGTCTCTCAACCAGACATCCTGTCTCTGCCTGGGTTCACACCTTTCGGTGAACCTTCCAGATGGTCAATAACTCTTAAAAGTCTGATTGTTTTATCACTACACTTCTCCTGAGCAATGCAAAGAGGTTAGAAGAGGGTCAGCTACAGACCAGTTCTGCTACACTACTCTGTGCTCAAGTCTGACAGACCTAGCCACACGGCAGGACTCAATGATGCAAAGTCTGGGCTCTCATGTTAACATGCTCCTAGAGAGGCTCAGCAACGCAGCTCCCACTGCGGCTGCCTCAAACATCGGACCTGATGGAGGATTTAGATTCGCTCATCGCCGTCGCTATCAAGTTCGACAAAAGGCTCATGGAGTAAGATCAGGACCAAGGATGCCTCCCTGTGCACGCTTCGCCTCACCGGGACGGGAGAGGCTCTATGTTGGACCAGCTGAACAGACTTCGGCCGCCTTTTGCCTCCGTCCTCCCACCAGCCGATGCCGCGGAGGAGTCCAAGCAGCTGGGAAACACCCGTCTCCCTTATGAGGAGCGAATGCGCCAGCAGAGGGACAGACGCTGTTTCTACTGCGGGCTTTTGGGACATTAGGTCGCAGACTGCCACGTCAAGACTGCTAAATACGGCTCCAAGGCTGCTATAAAGGTGAGCCAGAACACTGTTATACATAACCCTGCTCACTATGAAGACGAGGTTCATTTTCACTCAGACATTGCATCCATGTAGGTGCCAACTTTTGTAGACTCAGGCTCTGATGCCAACCTGATGAATCTCTCTCTCGCCAAGAGTCTGGGCCTGCGCCAACTCACTTTACAAGTCTCCCTTGACGTTAATGCTGTCAATGGCAGCCCTCTGGGCCAGATTACTCACTGCACTCAATCTGTTAAAATCACGTTTCCAGATAACCATACTGAGAGCCTCAGTTTTCACGTTTTTCCAGCCATGCCCGATCTGGTTATCCTGGGGCACCCCTGGTTAATCAAACATAACCCCAATTTTGACTGGGTTAAGGGTCAAGTCATGTCATGGGGCCAAGGCTGTTATCAGTCACAGTTTCCTCCTCAGCCAGCCTCAGCTCATGTTAACCCTGATCTTTCTGGAGTGCCCGCTTGCTACCATGACAGCTTCAGTATTCTGCAAAATGAAAGCTAAATCACTGCCTCCTCAACGTCCTTACCATTGTGGCATTGACTTGTTACCAGGAGCTACTCCGCCTAGAGGCAGGCTGTTTTCTTTCTCCTCCCCAGAACGACAAGCCATGGAGGAGTACGTCCAGGACTCTCTTGCTGCAGGGATAATCCGTCCTTCATCTTCGCCTGCAGCAGCAGGTTTCTTCTTCGTGGAGAAGAAGGATAAGTCCCTGCACCCCTGCATAGACTATCGGGGGCTCAGTGACATAACAATTAAGAACAGGTACCCTCTACCACTCATCTCCACAGCCTTTGAGCTCCTTGACAGAGTCAAGGTTTTCACCAAATTAGACTTACGCAATGCCTATCATCTTGTATGCATCAAGTAGGGGGGCGAATGGAAGACGGCATTCAACACCCCCACTGGATATTATGAATATCTGGTTATTCCTTTTGGTTTAACTAACACTCCTGCTGTCTTTCAGAACCTGGTAAATGATGTTTTACGTGATATGCTCAATGTATTTACTTTCATGTACCTTGACAACATCTTAATATTTTCCCCAATGAGGAAACTCACATAGGCCACATCGGCTTGACAACCAGCTGTACATCAAGGCCAAGAAATGCGAGTTTCACAAGCCCTCGTTGTCATTTCTGGGATTTGTGATGTCGGAGGGGGAGATCCGGATGGATCCTGCCAAGGTGTCTGCGGTTGCAGAGTGGCCCACGCCATGCTCAAGAAAGGAGGTTCGGAGGATTCCTGGATTTGCTAATTTTTACCGGAAATTTATCCACAACTATAGCTCCATTGCTGTGCCATTACATATCCTGACCTCTCCTAACCAAGCTTTTGTCTGGTCCACAGAGTGCGAAGGCTCTTTTAACTGTCTCAAGAAGAGCTTCACCTCAGCGCCCGTGCTCACACTCCCAGACCCTCGCCAGCAGTTCATAGTCAAGGTTGACACCTCTGAGGTGGGTATTGGGGCGATTCTCTCACGGATCAATCCGGGGAATGGTAAGATGCACCCATGTGCCCTCCTATCCAAGAAACTCACTAGCTCAGAACGTAATTATGATGTTGGGGATAGAGAACTGCTGGCAGTCAAGGTAGCTCTAGAGGAGTGGAGGCAGGTCTGGACTGACCATAAGAATTTAGAATATCTCAAGTCCGCCAAAAGGTTGAATTCCAGGCAGGCCAGATGGTCCATTTTCTTTAGCCGTTTCGATTTCATCCTCTCATTCTGTCCTGGCTCCGAAAACACCAAACCTGACTCTCACTCTCGGTTGTACAACCCAGAAAATTCTAATCAGGCCCCCAAAACCATCCTCCCTCAATCCTGCTTTTGTTGGGGAGTGGAGGACAAGGTTAAAGCGGCCCTAGTTGATGTCCAGGTCCCCCTGTCCTGAGGACAAGTTGTTCATGGTCCCAGAGCCGCAGGGGGAGGTAATACATTGGGGACACACACCAACAAGGTAGCTTGCCACCTAGGGATCCTTAAGACTCTGTCAGTGGTACAGCCGCGTTTTTGGTGGCCCACGATGATATTACGAGTTATGTTAATGCTTGTACTGTCTGCGCCATGTTTAAGGCGTCCCATCAGAGACCACAAGGGGAGCTCCAACCTCTCTCTGTGCCCAAGTGCCCATGGTCACTCATTTCCCTAGATTTCGTCACGGGCCTTCCCCCCTCTAGTGGAAACACGGTGGTGCTGATGGTTGTTGATAGACTCTCTAAGATGGTTCATTTCATCCCGCTTCCCAAGCTTCCTTCAGTCGAAGCCCTGATGAGTCATGTTTTTAGGATGGTTTCCCTGAGGATGTGGTCTCTGACCGAGGCTCGCAATTCATCTCCAGGTTCCGAAAGGAATTCTGTGGTCTGCTGGGGGCCACTGTCAGTCTGTCATCAGGTTTTCATCCTCAATCTAATGGTCAAACTGAACATTTCAACCAGGAACCGGAAAAGGGTCTACGCATCACTGCATCACGACATCACGACATCCTGACATCTGGTCATCACAACTGGTCTGGATTGAACTCGCCCATAACTCTCTACCCTCTGCATCATCTGGTTTTTCTCCTTTTCATGTCATCCAAGGTCACCCACTCTCTCTTTTCCCTTCCTCAGACCCTGTGACCTCTGTCCCATCTGCCCTGTCCTTGGTTCGCCATTGCAAGAGGATCTGGGAGCGAGCTCGCCAGCACCTCCTGTTGCAGTCCGCCGCCTATAAGGCTGTGGCGGACAAAAAGAGGTCGCTAGCTCCTGCTTACTCCACAGGTCAAAAGGTCTGGCTTTCGACCAAGAATCGGCCTCTCAGGGTGGAATCTCGCAAGCTCGCCCCCAGGTCCCTTTCCCATAACCAAGGTTGTTAACCCTGTCTCTTTCCATCTGTGTCTCTCCAGGTCCATGCGTGTTCACCCTACGTTTCATGTCAGTCACGTCAAACCGGCACTCACCAGCCAGTTTTGCCCTCTGTGAGGGGTACGGTCCGGAGGAGCTATCCTGGATCCCCTCACGTTTTATTGTAGGCCCCTCATTTATTCGTGCCTTTCATGCTGCACACCCTCAAGCACCTGGGCCTTCAGGAGCCGGCCCTTGGTGGGTCTGTCTGTCATGTCTGTCAAGTTTCTGTATTATTTTGCACATTTCATGTCTTGTCTTTCCTGTTTTAGGTTCACTTCCTGCACACCCTTCCCCCATCACACCTGCTCCATGATTGTTCTCCGCACCTGTTTCCCATCTCCCTTCATTACCTCTTGTATTTTACCCCGTGTGTCTCACAGTCTCGTTGCCAGTTCGTTGTACTTCATGGTCCTCATCCCAGCATTGTGATATTCAGGTCATAGTCTGTTTTGCATACGACTTCGTGTTTTTTGCCCTCGACCTTGCCTTTTGCCTCTCATCTCTGGTAATGAACCTGTCTTTTTGTCTGAACCTAATCTGTGTTGTGCAATTGTGCCCACCTGTTCTGTATTCTGGGGAGATCATGAGCCTGTGTGCAAGCTTACAGCAGTGTTTCCTTGTATTTATTTCTTCATTGTTACACAGGTAACCAAATATGTTGAAAAACTACTAACTTATCATCAAGCTATCATCATTCAGGTGAAATGTTGATGAAAAGTGTTATGAAAATTTTATGTTATAGGAGTGTTTCTGTGAGATGTTCTGTTGAAATAGTTAGTACGGGTAGCTCAGGTAATGCTAACAGCCTGGAGCTCTTCATTGCTCCACAGCTCCCCTAGACCTGAGACTGGTAACACATGTAAATGTAATGTATAGTAATATATACACAATATACACACAATCCCCCTTTTATGCAGTTAATTCAGATCAACTCAGCTGTAAGTATTTATGTAAAGGCTATGTAAATGTTCCTCTATAAGGCCTGTTTGTTTGGTTATCTGGATAAGTTTGGAAGGAGATCGTTGAAGGAAAAGCTGTTGAGCTTTTCCATCATGTTGTCTCACTCGGCTGAATCAAAGTGTTCATGCTTCAGGTGGTAATCATTGTAACACTTTACAAAGATGCCACACAGATCCACAAATCTGACCCATTGATTAACAATAATGCCCATAGTTCTGTTTGAGCTTTTAAACATCAACTTGTCTACTGAGATATTGATTGAATTTGGAGGTTCAGCACGCAGCTTTTCTGTATGAGTATGTGTCCTGTCAGGGGATATGTGTATGGGGGGCAGCATGAGTGGTTTTATGACAAAGCCACAGGAGGACATGAGATCATCGCTAACCTAAGTGTAAACTAACTCAAGCTTGACACTTGCCTTCATTGCTGTAGGCCAGATGCACAGTATAGGAGGTCTAAAAGATGTCTTTTGCAAAAAACATCCTGTGGGTCACTCCTAGTGGATAATAAGAATGAAAAAAAAAAAAAAGCAGTTTTGACAAATAAATTACATGGTTAAGTCTAGAATATAAACTAGATAGAACTGGATTAAATGTAGAGGAAACTCGAAACCATGATTTTTTTGGTGCAATAAGTGTGAAGTATGTATGTTGTCTTGCTGCCACATTTTAGAAATGTTACCAATCCCTTTGAATTAGCTAAACTTTATTACCTTTCTTTCCAGGTTCAGACACAGGGTTGTACAGGTCTAAATCATAAACTTTGTCTACTATCTTTCACCTTTAATTAAGGAACAGTGCTCCACCTGGATGTCCCCTTTCATGTGTGATTGACAGTGAAAAGTCCTATTAGTGTTGACAGGACATCTGTGAAGTATTGAACAGTACAGGACTAAGACAGTTGAAACATCTACATTTGACAGATTTTTCACCATACCATCTTTCGCAAAAAGAAATCCCTCAGTAAACTTCATAGTCAGCAACTTTGTCGTGGAGTTTTTTGAGACTGTTTACCTGGTTGGATAGCTAGCATCAGGAGCTAGCAAGGCCTTTACATCTTCTGCTCCAACAATAATCACTTGTAATTTTTTGTCTAGATTTTATGTTTTCATTACATCAAATTATTTGCACAACATATTACATATTACTTTTGGAAAGAAAATCCAGTATCTTACATTTCTCATGAACAAATTCTTAGACTGAAACAGATGTAACTACATCAACCAATCTTGACCTCTTAATGCTGAGTGAACATGAAAGAGAACATGAAACACTGGATGAATCCAAGATGACTTTGACACCAATGTTGCTTTCACCATGAGTGCAGACTCTGTGGCCAGGGTGGATCTATTCCAATGATGAGTATGTAAATGTACAGTGGTGCGTGAGTGTGTGTGTGTGTGTGTGTGTTTGTTTAACAACTGACCTGCACCACAGCATATTCCACCAGTGACGAAAATCCAAAAAGTAGGCAGGCAATGAGCCATATATCAATTGCCTTTACGTAGGAAACCTTTGGTAGCTCTGATGCCAAGGACATACTCTCGCTGGACAAAGAGAGTACTGATAAAATTCCTAGAAACACACAAATGTTAATACACACGTTACCACATGTGAATGATTATTTTCAGATAAGCAAGATCTGTTTTCACCTAAATAGAAAGACAAAAAAGTGGTTGGTTGCAATGATGAGTGTGATGATGTCACCATGCAAGTTACCATTAATAGATTGTGGGACAGCATGGGAGGAAGGGTGATTTAATGAATGAAGTTTAGTAACTAAGTTCAGGAACAAGACCACGCCTCAAACACACCCTATTTCTGCACCATGGTATTTAAGCACTCCAGATCCATTCATTTACCCTTCGACTTGTTTTCTGCACGGTCTTGTTCTCCGCAAATCCAACGCCGCAAACAAATCGGCCACCCCCCAAAATTCCCATGTAGCCAGCCCGTCGCCCGCCACAAGCTCCAGGGGAAGACCTTGTCTCTGTCGTCCAAGAAACACCATCCCTGCCATTCGAGTGACAGGCAAAAGTTCCGCCATACGTAGGTATCTAGACAACACCCCTACCGCTCCCAAGCGTCAAGCACATCCAAGTGGACAGTAGCTCGTCTGAAACACACTCTCAGCCAGCGAAACATCCACTTCCACAACTCCGACAGGAAAACAAAACTCTTCAAACTGCAACTCGCGCAAACTACCTCTCCTTCTTCCTGGGCATCCCAAGCACTTCCAGGTTCCCAGTGCCGCGCCGAAGCCAACTACAATGACGTCACAGCACATCGCACGTATGCCAAAGAAACTCAGCCTTCCTCATCAGTCCTTCCACATGGCCAGGTCAACACTACTCAAGCTCAACCTGATTTCTGAGCTCTCTTATCCTCTCCCCCTTTTCACCCAAACTTCACAATCAACCCGATCACACACATTCCTTCATCCCAGCATCCTTTCTTCTTCCCGTGTCTCAACCTTTCCTATTACATCTTCATCAGCCACAACAGCTCCTCATACCGTATTACCAGCCAGCTCTGTCACTCCATCCACCTTCCCAACAGCGACTAACAATGCTGTTATTAGCCAAACATTTCATTTTGTTTCCTCCATTTCTCTTTTTCCCCTACCCCATAAACCCCATGTTTTCAGTATTTCTCATCATTCATTTAATGCACCTTTTCCTCCCACAGCTCCGCAAGTAGCAAATCCTAGCACCCTCCCCGCTTACCTCCCTCTACCTAACAGTTTCTCCCTAGCCACCGCTCTACCTCCAGTATCATCACATTCACTCACTCGATCAAAATGAAATCTTTCACCATACAGGCGCATATCAGCGGTATGAACTTGCACCTTGCCCCACCTTATCCCATTCCCACATCAGCGTGTCTATCAGAGGCCTCCACAAGACCAAACTGCACTCTAATCCTAAATGTTTGCCTCTCACCTTCAACCTTCAGGCCTGTTGCATAGGTACCCTGTGCTCAGATAATCTGTCTTCATTCTTAGACAAGGTACTAGAAAACATATTCTTACTTGCTATCCTCAGCTTTGTACACTGTTCTGAATTCACCACCACTAATCTAGACTACCAACCACAATGGCATGCAGCCATCTCTGATATTTCCATCCTCTTGTCCAAATTTTTGTCTTCCACCTCAAATACAGTAAGACCAACCAGTCTGGTCTGCCTCAACCCATTCACGTCTTACGATTAAATTCATTTCTAAGTCTATACGAACCTGTACGCGACTATGTAGCCTTAAGACTAGCCAATCAAGCTTCACCCCAAGATCATTCATTTATTTCAGAAATGGGCCACGTAGCCACACACTACTGGTTTTGCCATCACTTCCACCAAATCTTATTCCGACCCAGAATTCAACCCAAACCGTACTCAGGTCACTCGACTGGCATTGGTACCGCCTCTACTGCTTCCCAGCAGGGAATTCCCGATCACATCATAAAATTCTCCGCCGTTGATCTTCACCTTCATACCTTGCATATATCTGTAACAATCCGAAACATCAGAAACGCCCATGTGCAGCTCTCATCTCGAAGGTCCTTGGGGCTTAACTAGAACCCAAGGACATCAGAAGAGACATCTACCCTACCCTGAATCTCTACCTTCCCCGGTTTCCTCTCGTCACCAAACCAGCAGCCAACACCAACCTAACATGGCACCCCATTCATCCAAGACCCTGTTAAGATCTGCTAAACCTGTCTGTTCCTACTGTTTTCATTTCCCCTTTTCCCTCATGTTATCTGGTTGTTTGTCTGTTCCCCTGTCTGTCTAGCCGGATGTGTCCCTGCACCCAGCTGGCTCCGCCCTGTTAGCAGTGCACCTGGCGTGCATCAGCATGATTAGGGCACAGGATGAAAGGAAGGCTGCCTTTGTTACCTGGTGCCAGATTGCTCTTCATTCGTGGCTTTCTTGTTCGTTTCCTTGTATGTCAGCGTCATTTTTCAATCAGGTGGCTTTATTGTTAATGTTGGATTTCTTTTGTTTAGACGGTCACTTAATGTGTGCTTTTCGTTTCAGTGCCTACCTACCTTGTCAGCGTTTATTTCTTGCCTCAACCTGTGTTACAGAGCTCCATTTGTTCATCATTTTGTTTCCACTCAGTTTGAGTGTGTTTTGGTAAACAAATGAAATTTATTTTAACAATAATGAATGAACAAAAAGCACACTCAAAAGGAGTGGAAAACAAATATCTGAACATTTAAATAAAGTTGCCCGGAAAACCATATGCTTTCATCACTGCCCACAGATAATCTCTGGAGCTGTAATTGCTTGGGCTCTATTTTCGTCCTCGCTGCTGGCGCACCCCGCGCAGTGGTATTTTCGTGCAGCGCAGGCAGGTGCGCAGCGCACTTGGTATTTTGGTAAACCAAGGCGCACAGAGGTATGCCAGGATGGGCATTGCGGTGCAGCAGGGGGAGGTGTCAGCAGGATCAGCCCAGCGGATTTGGATTTTCGGTCCATTTCGGTCCAAGCTTGCGGCGTAAAATTGTGCTGAAAGCTTGCCACCCCAGACCTGGTCAATGCACGCCGCTGGGCAAGTGGATTTTCGTAAACCAGCAGAGTCGTGCATCCATTTCATTCCAAATACAAATGTTATCATTGTAATGCTTAACGTTGTCTACAAAGATGGAGTACATCACTGCTTTGAGGAGGATGAGGAGGAGGCCGAGGATTTACCATCGAAGGACCTCATATTTAGACATGAGTGAGCAGGAGTGCAGGTGGGCCACGAGAATAACGCCCTCAACACTGTAGGCTATGCAATTTTCTTTAATCATCTAAGAGAGAGAGAGAGAAATCAGAGGGACAATCCCCTTTATTTGTCACACACTATGTCTACTCTTTTGCATGTCACAGGAACAAATTACATCTGCCAAGGGAGGTCGTAAGGTGGTAGCGCGCATTGTGGCCTCCGATGCGCTCCCTGGCTGCGCTCTCCCGGTCGCGGCGAGGGTGATAGCGGCTCTGACCTTCTTTGCCACCGGGTCTTTTCAACATACCGTGGCCTTGGCGGTGGGGATCAGTCAGTCCGCTGTCTGCTCGGCTATACATGCAGTTTCCTCCAGTGTAGTCTGACATGCAAATGAACACATCATTTTCCCTGCAACACCTGAGAGCCAGCTGGAAACTAAGCGAGAGTTCTTGTTGAAATTTGGATTCCCTGGGGTCCTGGGAGCAATCGACTGCAAGCCCACATTTATGTGAACCGAAGGGGGGTCCATTCCATCAATATCCAGGTGATCTGTGACTCAAATTGCCTGGTGACAAACGTGTATGCCAATTTCCCTGGGTCGGCACATGACTCGTTCATCCTGGTGAATTCTAGCATCCCTACAGTCTTTCCAGGGGGACACCCTGGATGAGGGGATGGCTCAGTCATCCTCGAAACTTGCCATGCGCCTCGCCAGCAGCGTTTTTAAAGGTGAGGTGAGGAGCTGGTGTGATTGGTGAAGATTGGACTCGGCAGTGTCAAACCCACTCCATGCCTTCTCCCCTCCCTCTTTCCGAGTTGTGCCGCTGGGTGGGACTGAGATGAGAAGGGGGGTAGTTGTGCCTGCGGTGCAGTGCACGAAAATTACAAAGTCTGCGCCGCCACGCCCCATCGGTGAAGCGCACCTGACTTTGCGGCGCGCCCCCGCTGCGCCGGTGGTGGAAACAAAAATAGAGCCCTTTGTGTAAATGTGCCTAGAGTTTTAACTGACTGTTTTGAGGTTGAAAGAGGAGTAAGGCAGGGCTGCCCTCTGAGTGCTACTCTTTATGTGATAAATGTGCATATATATGCAATAAATATATACAATAAATCCTTTAATTAAAAGAATTAACACCGATAGTCGGATCTCAGGCACATGTGTTGGGCACTCGCACAGAATGGCAGCCACTGCTGTTGCAGAAGATATCTCTCTCATAATAAAAAATGAAGCTGAAATGGATACTTTAATCAGTCATTTAAATTCATATAAGCCAGCATCTGGTGCAAAATTAAACCATGACAAAACAGACTAAACAAACTTGAAACTAAATATCCAGATCAAATAAGAGATTAAAATACTTGGTCTGACCATCTGCAACACTGAAATCAATGAAAGAAAAGGAGAAAAATTTGTGTGGAAGTGCAGAAATGGGGAAATAAAAGCATACATTACAGATGAATAATGAATATTGTCAAAACTCTCATTTGTCTAACCAATTTTTCTGGCAAACATCTTCCCCCAGATAACAAAATGATAAATAAGCTAAATAAACAGTTCATCAGTTTAATTTGAGGAACCACTAGAGAAGTCACCAAAAGAGAATTACTATATAAAAGCAAAGAACACGAGGGTTTGGGTGCCATGGATATAGGTATGATTGAAAATAGCTTTTATGAAAAATGTATCTGCTGCCATCTCCAGAAATGCTTTCTTGGTTGGAGATCACTCCATGTGAAGTGAGGACAAGAGGAGAGGGACAGCCAGACATGGTCTTAATTCTAAATTACTGTATGGGGATTATATCACTCAATATCAACATCTGCAGTTAGACTGGTGTGGTACCAGGTAAATTGATTTTTAAACAGATAAAGGACTTTACATATGGCAGGTTAACTAAACACAAAAACTTATCGGAAATTGAAATTCCTGACGTCATTAAAACAGAATAAAAATAAAAACTTCTCAGAAAGCATTAGAGATGTGTCTCTGTAACAGACTTCCTATTCAGGTGGTCTGGTTCATAATGCAAGGCCATGGACTGGTCTTTGATTTGAAATACAACACTGTCATTTATGGACTGCTGAAAGAAAAGATCCATTCCAGCCAAAAAGAACTGTGCTAACTGTCTGTACTAAACTGTGGAAAATCAGATGTGCAATGGTCATCCAACAGACTGTAATTGACAGTGGCATGATGATCAAACAGGTGCTTACTGACCTCAGACAGAGGAAAACTGAAAAACAGAATCTGCCTTGCACGTACCTCTGATCTGAGAGACAATCATATGGTCAAAAAGGAGCTCTCAGGATTAAATGACTGAATACTGAACATCTAACACTTCTAACTCTTTCAATTTATTTTCTATTGTATTATATTTTCTGTGTTTTTTTTCCTGCTTTTTGCCTTTTTGTAATCATATTGAATAAATTGATCAAGTTTTGCAAGGGAAAAAAGACAAAAGAAACACGTTGGGTGGTGCCTGCTCAGGCCAGTGAGAGCTGACCACTGGGTAGACTGGGCTTCTTGGGTGTGTCTCAGAGGCTAAATAGCAGTGCTGCGACAGTGGATGGAATGAGAAAAGTATTTTTTATTTATTTTTTTTAAACTTTAAAGCATGTAAACATTTTCTAATAGACACCCAAAATAAAAGTATGAACCTGACAATGAGTCCAATATCAGACCTTTAAAGTGTCATGTCTGGCTGATACTCCACCCATGGTTATACCTTTAATTATCGTTAACTAGGTAAAATGAGATAACGTCCCATAGCCATAATTACACTGACAGCCAGCGATCAAATTCTATGGAACAGACAACCAGGGAAGCATCGATTGAGACGAACCATATTTCAACTGTTAACATTTGAGCTTGGAAACTCCTTTCAGCACTGCATCCTGAACAGACAACTCAGACGCATACTGCCCGTATACTTTTTATTCATCCAGGTTATGGTACTTCTAAGTGCTTTCCAAAGGCAACTGGACTTGCTTGAGATTCTAGAGGACGTTTCTTTATTAGGCATCTTAACAGCCATTCACACCTTGACTCATGTGATCCTAACGACTCATGATAGCTTGCTGGGTCAATGATCCTACAAGAGGACAAATGCCCAGGACTCTCAACCGGTTGGTTAGAACTCAAGAAACCTCTTGGATGAGGCTTCTAGAAATTCAAGCAAGTCCAGTTGCCTTTGGAAAGCACTTGTCTGTATTCTCCATCCATCCATCCATTTCCACCCGCTTTATCCGGGGCCGGGTCGCGGGGGCAGCAGTCTCAGCAGGGACGCCCAAACTTCCCTCTCCCCGGACACTTCCTCCAGCTCATCCGGGGGGACCCCGAAGCGTTCCCAGGCCACCCGAGCGACATAGTCACTCCAGCGTGTCCTGGGTCTTCCCCGGGGCCTCCTCCCGGTGGGGCATGCCTGGAACACCTCCCTAAGGAGGCGTCCAGGGGGCATCCGGTAGAGATGCCCAAGCCACCTCAGCTGACTCCTCTCGATGTGGAGGAGCAGCGACTCTACTCTGAGCTCCTCCCGGGTGACAGAGCTCCTCACCCTATCTCTAAGGGAGTGCCTCGCCACCCTGCGGAGGAAACTCATTTCAGCCGCTTGTATCCGGGACCTCGTTCTTTCGGTCATGACCCAAAGTTCATGACCATAGGTGAGGGTAGGAATGTAGATTGACCGGTAAATCGAGAGCTTCGCCTTTCGGCTCAGCTCCTTCTTCACCACGATGGACCGATACAGCGACCGCATTACTGCTGCCGCTGCACTGATCCGCCTGTCAATCTCATGCTCCATTCTTCCCTCACTCGTGAACAAGATCCCAAGATACTTAAACTCCTCCACTTGAGGCAGGATCTCTCCCCCAACCCGGAGGGAGCAAGCCACCTTTTTCTGGTCAAGAACCATGGCCTCGGACTTGGAGGTGCTGACTCTCATCCCAGCTGCTTCACACTCGGCTGCAAACCGCCCCAGTGCACGCTGAAGGTCCTGGCTCGATGGAGCCAACAAGACAACATCATCCGCAAAAAGCAGAGACGAAATCTGCCAGCTCCCGAACTGAACCCCCTCCTTTCCCTGGCTGCGCCTAGAAATTCTGTCGATAAAAATAATGAACAGAACCAGTGACAAAGGGCAGCCCTGGCGGAGTCCAACATGCACCGGGAACAGGTCCGACTTACTGCCAGCAATGCGGACCAAGCTCCTGTATTCTGTGTCATTACTAAGTGACCAAGTATAAAAACAGTGTTATGCAAATTACTGAAAATTGGTAAACTTATTAATGTTTATAAAAGTAATTAGTTACTGTTACTAGTAAGTTTTTGACCTAGGAGATCCCTCATGGGGTTAGATTCTCAGTAGAATCTTTGGAAAAACAATACTTCAAGAAATAACTTCGTTTCCTCTGGAGATCAGAGGAAATGTCAAAAAGTGTATCTATCCTAATAGGAGCTTCCTCTGTTGCCTCTGTGTGGGGTCTATCCAGTGCAGGTGTAGGCACCGATACTTCTAGGTTTAGACATCAAAACTATTTGATTGTGTGTAGATATCAAAACCACTTGGTTAGGTTTCGGAAAAAATCATTCGCTTTTGGTTTCACGTGGGACACAAATCCTCTCTGGGTGAGAGTCTTGTGTTTCTTTGACCCAACAATCCACCCCACCTTTGTCCATTTGCAGACTTTCTAGCTCTTTATAATTTGCCACCTTACTCTGAGCATCTAATAATTCCGCAGATGGGTTAACATTTCTAGTTTCAAGGATCTAGTTGAAAGCTCAGTGTGTCTCATACAGACACGAAAGGGTACCTTGCATGTCTGTATGAGACACACTGAGCTTTCAACTAGATCCTTGAAAGGATACCTTGTGTGTCTGTATGAGACGCTAAGGATCACAGGGAATGAGACCAGGCTTGTAAAATGTGGTACTCACCCAATGGCACCCTTGCAGCTGAAGCATCGGGGTTGATCCAGAATGATAACCAGGACAATACAACAATCAATAGAGTTGGAGCATAAACCCCCATCATGTAGAAACCAACCTGGCGCCGCAATGTAAAAATCACTTCTACACAGGTGTAGTATCCTAGGAAAAGACAGAGATTGAGTAATTTTGGATTACTCAAAAATATCCTGGCAACATAAACAGTATAAAAATTAAAAAAAAGTACAGAAGATGCATATTTAGTTTCCTGACAGCCTAGCTTGCCAATGTACTTCTTTTTTGTAATTAAATGTTTTTCATTTTGATGATGGTATTACAGTTGCAAGTGTATAAAACAATTTAAGTAATTTCTCAATCCTTGTCCCCCACCCCCCATCACACATGAGATGTATGAAAAACAAAAAAAGAAAAACAAAATAAAACAAACAAAAAACACTACAGTGACATTGAAATAAATATCAATCACTGGAAATAAGTAAAATAAAGGTACTATAGGATACAAGTGAAATCACCATTCAACAGCCACAAAATTTGTATTATGTAAGTAGCAGATTTTTCACTTATCCACTTTTGTAGGGTAGTGGGATTGGCTCTATTAATCCTGGCAGATGAGACAGATCTCTCCTCAGCAGCTGAGTTTGTTGGCATCCGCTACCTCAACCTGCTGCCCCAGCATACAACAGCAAACAAGACTGGCCATTGGAGACTCCTAAAACATCCTCAGCATTGTCAAGCAGATGTTTGAGGACTCAACATCCTCGAAAAGTTGAGACAGCTCTGGACCTTCTTGTAGAGGGCTTCAGTGTTCTTAACCCAGTCCCGTTTGTTGTCAGTGTACACTCCCAGGTACTTGTAGTCCTTCACAAAGTTCACATAGGGGTCATCACTCCTCAGATTTGCATATTTTAATACTGCATTATTCTACAACCACTATTATTATTATCAATATTATTAGGGCCACGGGGCAAGCCACGAGCACTATTGTTATCCTGCGTGTTTTTTCTTATTAGGGCCACGGGGCAAAGCCCCGAGCACTATTGTTATCCTGCATGTTTTTTCTTCTTCTTATTATTATTAGGGCCACGGGGCAAGCCTCGAGCACTACTGCCTACAGCAAAGCAGTAGCTCTGAACACTCTTGTTCTTCTGCGCGTTTCTTCTTCTTACTTATTATTATTATTAGTGATACAGTGCTGAGCTCTGAACACAGCAGGGGTAAAGCCCTGAACACTCTTGTTCTTCTGCGCGTTTCTTCTTATTATTATTCATCTTCCGTACAAATTTCGATTCACTACTAGTCAAAAACGATAGCTAGCACCCAGGCACATGATACATCAAAACGTGCGGCTTGATCGGACTCGGTGTGCTATTATTTTTCTCTACAGAATACGAAAATTTCCCATTCAAAGTAAATGGGACGAGGCGAAAAAGTGAAAAACATTCCACCTTTTTCAAAGGACTACTGCTCTGGCATACCTTCACCTAGAGACGCCATTCCAACTTTAAAACATAGACACAAGTCTTGTCTATTAGTGTATTAAGCCACGTTTTGATAACTTATGTAGTTTTTGAGTAATCCCTCATCAATGACCATGAGCGTTTTTGGAGAAATTCTCAGATTTCAATGGGTGTGTATTGCGTGGACAGTTAGAGGCTAGAGTGGGTGACATCATCGCTAGAGTGGGAGAGAGCCGAAAAAAACGCCTAGATTTTTGCTTTTTCCACGCTCCTCCCGGCCACAGTTTACACTCTACAGGCATGATTTTTTCCACAGTTGTAGACAAACTTGTCCTCTCTCTCACAATGTGCTGGAAAAATCTGTGGGACTTACAGAATTTGAATTAGCAGCCTCTAAGCGCGGCCACGTCTGTCTCTGCTCCCCATGCACTCCAATACAAAGATTTTCAGAGAAAAGCAGAAAGGAGCTCTGTTTTCAACTCGCGACTATGTCAACAATATTTGCTGTAGAAACACAAAATTACACCAAATCGTTCAGGAAGTCGTCAAGGCACTCACGGTGTCTTTGTTTTTCTGATAGGAGCTACCGTTCTCTTAGGAGAAGCCAAAATGTGAGAGGAGTGCAAAGGCAGAAAATCGCTCGTTTTCTCCGCGTTTCTGTCTGCCCCTGTCTGTCTGCCCCTGTCGTCAATGGCAACCAGCTCAAGTTGCCGTGACAACCACTGAGCCTCAGTGCTCAGAGTGGCAGAGAGCCTTTTTTTAACTCCAGATTTGTTGTCTTTCCACACTCCTCCCAGCCACAATTTACGCTCTAGACGCATGATTTTTTCCACAGTTGTAGACAAACTTGTCCTCTCTCACACAATGTGCTGGAAAAATGTGTGAGACTTACAGAATTTGAATTAGCAGCCTCTAAACCCGGCCACGTCTCTCTCTGTCTCTTTTTCTCTCTCTGAGTGCATGTGTGCCTGAGTGCTGAGAGGGGGCGTGTGTGTGCGTGAGCAGCTGTGTCTCATAGAGCATGATTGGGAGGGGCTCTCAAGTTGCCATGGCAACCTCTGAGGCTCAGTACCTCTGTGAGCACTTCTCTCTCATGCTCCCTCACACACAGAGAGACATAATGGG
The DNA here is from genome assembly GCF_051107435.1 of Chaetodon auriga. Taxonomy (NCBI): domain Eukaryota; kingdom Metazoa; phylum Chordata; class Actinopteri; order Chaetodontiformes; family Chaetodontidae; genus Chaetodon; species Chaetodon auriga. Next base: position 30,315,244 of record NC_135077.1, on the reverse strand, counting down.
CATATAATCAGGGTTCTAAATTAACTTTTTTGATCACCAGCCAATGTGGCTGGTGACCTTCTAAAGTTACCAGCCAATCAGAATTTCCACTAGCCAAATTTTTTCCTGGTGAAAATAAGAGAGATTATGAGTGCCACTGAATGCATTTGATCATTTTATTTACATTGTTGGCATGAAAAATGCACAGAAAGTACAACACATGAAACAAAATATACAAAGAAAGTGTAAACATTTAATTTATACAAACAAAAAATGCTGTCAGATTTATTATTTTATAAGACATTTTTCCAGTATTTAGTATCATTACATTCCTAATAAAATGTATTTTTCCTTTCAACTTAAAGTGTTTCTGCCTTCCTTCTTTAATAAGAAATATATATAAGTAACAGCCATGACTTAAGCACTTGCAAAAAACTGCATTGGTAATAAATTGAATTATGTATGTACAACTAGAAAACACAAATAGTGCAGCAGTCAGTAGTGCAGACTCCTTCGACTCTCCTGATGACTTCGGGCACTCTCATGGTCCTTTACTGCCTCGACTTTAAAATTATTAGTCCCCACCACAAAATTATTCGTCTTGTTTTTTTCTTTCGTGTACATGCGGCAATCCTTACAAAACATGACGGCATTTTCGTGATCAAACACAAGCCATTCACGACCTGTCAGCCATTTAGCGTTAAACTGTCTTTTCTTCGTTTCGCACGCTTTGTCGACATTCTCATCCCCTGCCTCCTTCCTCTTCTCGCCCCCAGACGTCTGTCCCAGCCACGCATTTAGTTTAACTTTACTTTTTACTTTTAGCTAGCTCAGTCTCCTTTTTTACAGTTTATACGCCGCCGTTCATTCTTCTTCTTCTTCTTTGTGTTTGCGTTTCCGTGGTTTCTCGCGCCGGTTGCACTACAAACTGTAGCGTGCCTTCGCACAGCCAATGGGCGTCTTGTACGTCATCACGTAGCATTACGACAGTGTTCATGGGAAATGTAGGACGGACTGTCCGTGGGACAAATGACCAAGAACTGTAGAGCGGCTCTGACTGACATGATTGCCTAATGCATTACCGGCCAAATTGGCTAGTAAGTTTTTATTTACACCCGCCAATATGAATTTTAACCCGCATTTGGCGGGTTGGCGGGTGTTAATTTAGAACCCTGCATATAATGTAATGTATATGTACGCGGTCGGGCAGTAGACCCCGTGGCCCTTTCAAAATTTCCCGCAGGGAAATTGTCTGGTTATTCTTCCTCTTCTGTGTCAAATTTCGATTCGCTACTCCTCCTACAGTTTTGGGAGCACCCACTCAAATGTTATATCAAAACGAGCGTCTCGATCGGGATCGCTATGCTATTATTTTTCTCTATAGAATACGTTGCGAAAAACGCGTATTCGTTTCCCATAAGAAATGAATGGGAGGAGGTCAAAAAACGAAAAAAATTTTCCACTTTTTCTACTGGTTACTGCTCCGGCATACTTTCACCTAGAGACTCCATTTAAACTCTAAATTGCAGACACAAGTCTTGTCTATTAGTGTATTAAGCCACATTTTGATAGCTCATGTAGTTTTTCAGTAATCCCTCATCAATGACCATGAGCGTTTTTGGAGAAATTCTCAGATTTCAATGGGTGTGTATTGCGTGGACAGTTAGAGGCTAGAGTGGGAGAGAGCCGATTAAAAACGTCTAGATTTTTGCTCTTTCCACGCTCCTCCCGGCCACAGTTTACACTCTACAGGCATGATTTTTTTCCACAGTTGTAGACAAACTTGTCCTCTCTCACACAATGTCCTCAAAAAATCTGTGAGTCTTACAGAATTTGAATTAGCAGCCTCTAAGCGCGGCCACATCTGTCTCAGCTCCCCATGCACTCCAATACAAAGATTTTCTGAGAGAAGCAGAAAGGAGCTCTGTTTTCAACTCGCGACTGTGTCCACAATATTTGCTGTAGAAACACAAAATTACACCAAATCGTTCAGGAAGTCGTCAAGGCGCTCACGGTGTCTTTGTTTTTCTGATAGGAGCTACCGTTCTCTCAGGAGAAGCCAAAATGTGAGAGGAGTGCAGAGGCAGAAAATCGCTCGTTTTCTCCGCGTTTCTGTCTGCCCCTGTCTGTCTGCCCCTATTGTCATGGGCAACCAGCTCAAGTTGCCGTGACAACCACTGAGCCTCAGTGGCAGAGAGCCTAAAAAAAACTCCAGATTTTCTGTCTTTCCACGCTCCTCCCGGCCACAGTTTACACACTACAGGCATGATTTTTTCCACATTTGTAGACAAACTTGTCCTCTCTCTCACAATGTGCTGGAAAAACGTGTGAGACTTACAGAATTTGAATTAGCAGCCTCTAAGCCCAGCCACATCTGTCTCTGTCTCTTTTTCTCTCTCTGAGTGCATGTGTGCCTGAGTGCTTAGAGTGGGCGTGTGTGTGCGTGCGCAGCTGTGTCTCATAGAGCATGATTGGGAGGGCCTCTGAAGTTGCTGTGGCAACCTCTGAGGCTCAGTACCTCTGTGAGCACTTCTCTCTCATGCTCCCTCACACACAGAGAGGCATAATGGGCATATAATGTAATGTATATGTACGCGGTCGGGCAGTAGACCCCGTGGCCCTTTCAAAATTTCCCGCAGGGAAATTGTCTAGTATATTTTTCTACTGTTTAATAGTCCAAAAAAAAAAATTGTATTTTATTTTCCTTTTTTTTTCCTTTCAGAAACTGAGCCATCCCTTCTGAAGACAATAGTATTTTTATAATTTACACTGTACTCATATATAGTTGATTTATCTTACCCTTTTTTTTTGTCTTTTTTTGGGGTTCTTTTTCTATGTCTCTCTTTCAACTCCATTCCCCCAATTTCCTATGACAAATGTCAGTTTGTCGTTTTCTGAAGTGGCCAAAGTGGTGCCTAAAATGACACAAAGACTGTGGCCGTATTGCACAGCGCCACAGCCATTGCACCGCACAAGCGGTAGTGTAGCTTGCTGCCTCTGACGAATAAAGTTATATAGTGGTGCTCATGCACAGACACGTATGTTTACAGCGAGCAATGAGCTGCTTTCACCGAAGTGAAATCTTTTGTCATGCTACTGTAGTCAGTGACTGTGAGACGTTGGAAGTTTTATAGTGTGCATGATTATTATCTTTGAGCTAACTGTGGTAGTAAGCTCTCAAATCAGCGGTGTATTTGATATCCTTCTGTTAACTTTGAGGAAAACCTGAGATGAAGAGGGGATGGAGGGAGGGGGATTGGAGACGAACTGGACAATTTTGAGCATGTCAGTTCCCAGTTAAATATGATTAAAAGGTCCCCTTATACTCCTACTAAACTAGACACATTTTAAGTCCTTCTGTTCTACTACCTAATGGACTTAAAAGGAACTATTTTGTCTTTGTCATAGACCATTAAATTTTGCTCTCAGAGTGCACCAGAATGATCCATTTGACTTCAGACCCCCAACTATATTCCCTCAAAATTTCAATTTAGTTAACTGATAGCATTATGGATAGCCTTGTTGTTCACAGTAATTGTAATCAAAGTGGACCAATAGCTGGTAAATAGGTTCAGATTATGGAACAATATACATTAAAAGGTAACTGTTTAACAGCTTTTTCTTGGTTGCCATTTTTTCCCTTTGTTTATAGGATATGCTGCTGTGTGTTTTGTTTGATGGGGAGCAGAAGTGTGTTAGGCTGTCTGACCTAACATTCGAGGCTTTCATGAAAGAAGGTTAGTTAGTACATCAGAATAAAATAATATCACAACTTTTTACTCGGTTAGTAAACCTAATTCATCTTAAAACCATTCCTTCTGAACTACCTAAGTCGCTAATTGTTTCTGTTGTGCCTTAAAATGGATGGGAATGGCCTATTGACATAGATTCATCTCAACAGCATTTTGTGAGGACATGACACTTACTCTACTTAGTTGACGTTTTGATTCTGAAGGGAAGGGAATTGTCTTCCCAGTTTTGCTTCAATCTATATCCTATCCTCTTTCTTTTCCTTTTCTTCAGCGTGCCTAAAATATAACATACCAGAAGGCAGGCAGCCAGATTTGAAGGTGTTTGACCAATCCCACACAGAAGTTGATGGAGAAGAAGAAATAGAGGAGTCATCTGGAACCTTCTGAGTCATGTTGAGCAAAGAAGAACTTGGTAATCACTGACCATTCACCTATGTGTTCATACACTGAACAAAAATATAAATGCAACACTTTTGTTTTTGCTCCCATTTTTCATGAGCTCAACTCAAAGATCTAAAATATTTTCTATATACACAAAAAAACATTTCTCTGGGTGGGTCAGAAAACCAGTCAGTATCTGGTGTGACCACCATTTGCCTCACGCAGTGTAACACATCTCCTTTGCATAGAGTTGATCAGGTTGTTGATTGTGGCCTGTGGAATGTTGGTCCACTCCTTTTCAATGGCTGTGCGAAGTTGCTGGATATTGGCGGGACCTGGAACATGCTGTCGTATACGCCAATCCAGAGCATCCCAAACATGCTCAATGGGTGACATGTCTGGTGAGTATGCTGGCCATGCAAGAACTGGGATGTTTTCAGTTTCCAGGAATTGTGTACAGATCCTTGCAATATGGGGCCATGCATTATCATGCTGCAACATGAGGTAATAGGTCGTGGATGAATGGCACAACAATGGGCCTCAGAATCTCGTCACAGTATCTCTGTGCATTCAAAATGGCATCACTAAAATGCACCTGTATTCGTTGTCCATAACATACGCCTGCCCATACCATAACCCCACCGCCACCATGGGCCACTCGATCCACAAGGTTGACATCAGCAAACCACTCACCCACACAACGCCACACATGCTGTCTGCCATCTGCCCTGAACAGTGAAAATAGGAATTCATCCGTGAAGAGAACACCTCTCCAACATGCCAGACGCCATCGAATGTGAGCATTTGTCCACTCAAGTCTGTTACGATGACGAACTGCAGTCAGGTCGAGACCCTGATGAGGACGACAAGCATGTTGATGAGCTTTCCTGAGATGGTTTCTGACAGTTTGTACAGAAATTCTTTGGTTATGCAAATCGATTGTTGCAGCAACTGTCCGGGTGGCTGGTCTCAGATGATCTTGGAGGTGAACATGCTGGATGTGGAGGTCCTGGGCTGATGTGGTTACACATGGTCTGCGATTGTGAGGTTGGTTGGATGTACTGCCAAATTGTCTGAAACGTCTTGGAGATGGCTTATGGTAGAGAAATGAACATTCAATTCACGGGCAACAGCTCTGGTGGACATTCCTGCAGTCAGCATGCCATTTGCATGGTCCCTCAAAACTTGCGGCATCTGTGGCATTGTGCTGTGTGATAAAACTGAACATTTTAGAGTGGCCTTTTATTGTGGCCAGCCTAAGGCACACCTGTGCAATAATCATGCTGTCTAATCAGCATCTTGATATGCCACACCTGTGAGGTGGGATGGATTATCTCAGCAAAGGAGTAGTGCTCACTAACACAGATTTAGACAGATTTGTGAACAATATTTGAGAAAAATGTTTTTTGTGTATATAGAAAATGTTTTAGATCTTTGAGTTGAACTCATGAAAAATGGGAGCAAAAGCAAAAGTATAGCATTTATATTTTTGTTCAGTGTATTAAAATTAAAGGTTGGGACATGAGAAATAACAGTTCCATTTAAAATGTGTCTGTTTTTTTCATATTATTTATACATAGATGCCTCTCTATCATCATCATCATGCTCAGCAGCATCTGAAGAAACTGTCATTCTGAACTTCACTGTGACCCTCCTGAAGAAGCAGCTGCTGTCGAAGAAAGTCAACTTAAAAGGCCATGCCACATTAACTTTGAGGTGAAAGTGGTGAGCAGTGGATATTGTTAAGTCTAATCTTGATATTGTCCCATTTGATGGGGAATGTTTTTATGTTATCGTTTTCCAGTTGTACATTTGGTTTAAAAATTTCTGACTGCACATTTTGTCTCCAGTCAAGTTGATTGAAAAAATCCTTGCAACAAAGCCTGGTGGTGGAAAAAATCATGCAGGTGTAGCAGAACTGACCTGTAACGGACCTTCTTCCCCCCTTCTTGCATTCCTTCAGGTGAAATGGAGTCATAAAACATCCCAACTTTTTAGAGTTATTAACTATTTGGACTGTTTACAGGGAGGTGTGATTTCGGAGAGAGACAGGACATCTGACTTAGAAACACCTCTTCCACATTCTTTGAGGGGAGCAGAAGATACAACCAGTTCAACTTCAAAGGATACCTTTCACCAAGGATGTTTCTCATGGAGATGCTAATTCTTTCTTGATAGCCCCATGGGAGACAAGGACAATAAAACTGTCTGGATGAACAAGTGCCAGGTCTCAGAGGAACCTATAAAATCAGATAATGCTGATGGGTTGTAAATTAGACACTCCTGACGAAAACTGTTTTGTATGTCTGTGTGCCTCTTTTCCCATCACACCAGGATAATGAAATCTATATGTTTGATTTAAATTTGGATGTTCTTACAGTATTAAACCCATCATCTGTATGATATCAATGCCTTTCCGGTGTTTTTAGAATAAAATGACAAAACTGTGATTTTAATTCTAACAGGTTTGTCTGAGTTCTACCATGGAACCATACTGCCATCTAGAGGTTCGTAGCGGTTAGGTTGTATATGCTTGACATGAGACAGTTATTAGTATTAACGATAATAGTGCTAATCATTTCGGCAAATATAATCTGCCCCGCTAATTCGGGTTAGACAATGTCTCGTCTGCAACTGACACTGTAGAACTCCAGCTCCTGAAACATCCCTATCCAACATCAGCCCTCCACTGTGGTTTGCTTGATTCTTCCGGCAGAGCTGATCGGAGCCACGGACAAAAGCCTGGAGTCCTTCATGTCAGTTTGGAGCAGACTTCGACAGGAGCGTTGCTGACAAAGTAGGCATGCTTAAACGGGTTTGAAGAGAGTTGCTTAAATTCTCTCAACCATTCATTCAAGAAATTAACATTACATTTGCGTCCCCATTTTTCCCTTAAAACTACTTATCATTACATCAGCATTACAAGAAATGCTAAATAAAATCCCTCTGAGCTGAGGAAGGTTGGTGCCCTGTATTTCATTAACGAATGCAACATTATATAGAGGTTTTAATAAACTGATTCCCCTACACAGGAGTATGCAAAAACAAAAATCACTGAAAGATGCCACCAGAAGACAGATGATTGACATTGTCACTGCTGAAATGACACAAACACATGGGTAAGAATCAGGCATGTAAGCTATAGAAAAATTGTTAGTATTTGGATTGTTGTTAAATGTGTCCAGTTGAGTGATTGGAATCACTGAATTCATACATTAGGACATCCCCCTCAAAAGTGTCAGTGTTGTATATGCAGGGGATAGTTGCTCTCTTTACATATCTGGAAGACCCATATTCACAGCATGTATATGTAAGTAAAAAGGTCCTTACTACGTTAATCACATACTTGCCTTTTGTTGATATTATGGTCAGTGATGTAGCTCAAGAGTTGAATTGACTCTGTTTTTACTGTGCACATAGTGTTCATCAGTAATGAGAATCAAACCACAACTATGAGACAGTAAGGGACACTGCCAACTCGACCACCAGAATTATACATTGCTGGACTGCTTCTTCAAGTCCCAAAGAGTCATCATTTACCACAGACCAGAAACACTAGAACCCCCCAGGAGAGGAGGTCTTAGGTTGTGTGTGGTATCAACTTGACATGACATGTGACAGCTGTGTGGAAAACTACATCACTGATATAACAAGGACCCTCAATAATGGACTGAATGAACACCGGAAACAGACAGTGGGCTGTGTCCTGAGCCCACTGCTGTTCATCCTGATGACACATGACTGACCATGACTATATATATACACCACACCATAACCACTGACAACACTGACTGGAAAGAGTTAAAAATCATCAACCAGTTCCTGATTCATAATAGAAGGAACCTGTCACTTGTTACCCCACTCATTTATGCTTTCTAATAGTTTTTGCACAACAATGAAGCTCCATGACACCGAATAACAAGATACAGGATATCAGGCTTTGGATATGCAGACAATACTTCAGCAGGACTGCTGGCTTTGGTCTTTTCATGGGCTTTGTTAGTCGTAAGAAAAATAAAGAATATCACCAGACATGAAGGACTTGTTACTCTTTCAACAGCTTGGGTTACTTTAAGCCAGCTTCAAAATAAGTGAAAAATCCAAGCTTCAAATTCTGTCAAATCCCAAACAGTCAGATCAAGCCAACTCACTTAAATGTACGATGCACAAGTTCCAATTCTACAGTGTGATTGTGATAAATTTATTTGTTCCTCTCTCTTCCTCTCCCTCTCCATCTGTACATTAATGTCCCATTAACATGTTACTAACTTGGCTTCATCCCTGGAGTCCTTGTGCTTTCTTGCCTTACAAGTTTCCATGGATCATGGATGTGCCTGGATTGTGGATCATGTTTGTGCCAACTGCCATGTGGTCCTGCTTGATACCCACTGCTACTGTTACTATTATCAGTGAAATTTCTATTATTATTATTATTATATAAATATTTGTAATCATGCACATTCATCAACAGCTGCATTGTCAGATTGCATGCCAGTTCCTGAACTTGGTCTGCGACGGTGTTTCTTCACAAACAGACATTTTGAAAAGTCTGTATCAGGTCAGGGCATACCTGTTCACAAAGCTTTAGCATGCACCGCTTCTGTATTTGGTGTCAAAATGCTGACATAAATTGCACTCCTTCATCACTGACACTGCCTTGTAATACAGAGGACATACTGGTTTTTCTCCTTGATGCACAAGTAGTTGCTTTCCCATCTTTCATTAAATTGCCTTCCCTCTGCATCAATTTTTCTCTTCTTGGACATTTTGGGATTATTTGCAGATCTTTTTCAACTCCATCACTTGTTAGAAAACTGCTTTAGTTAAACACCAATATGGAAACACTGCATTCCAGCGGCAGGATGCCGTCATTTCACAAAATCGACCTGCACTATGGGAGGTGTAGTTTATGGTTACTGTGCGCTGCAAAGCAGCATAGACTTTTATTTTCAAACAATCATATAACTTTTAAACCAAATCCGGATTGCTGGCCTTGAGTTTGACACATGTGCTGTAGAGCAGTGCTTCCCAACCACTGTGCCGCGGCACATAAGTGTGCCGTGAGAAATCAGCAGGTGTGCCGTGGATGATACAATTTCACCTGATTGATGCTCTAAGGCTTAGAGCACCAATCAGGTGAAATCTTACCATGTGTCTTTCTTCAATCTTTGTGTTTAACTAAACAGGCCCAGGTTTCACACTGAGTAAGTAAATTGAGTAAATTGAGACTAGATTTTGATTATATTTCAATAAATATACTATTTGTGACATTTTTGCTTGGTGGTGTGCCTTGTGATTTTTCTAATGTAAAACATGTGATGTGGCTTAAAAAGGTTGGGATATACTGCTGTAGAGGATGGAGCCTGTACAATATAGAATAACCATAGATCTCCCCTTACCTACCCAATAAGCCAGCAGCAATCAGCATGGTGTAAAACACACTCATGAACTATTTGAGTATAGTGTCATTTGAAATAATTAAAGCCATTTGTATTTTTTTTTTTTTTTTTTGAAATACAGCACTATAATCACATTCATAAAGGGCTGACAGTTTTGCATGCAACTTTGATAAATCATAATGCAAACATGTAACATTTTTACCTTCCAGTATTGTAACAAAAAATGTTTAATATTATGGTATCAAGTTTATGTATGGGAAATGTGTCATATTAAAATGGATATTATTGACTGCATATTATTCACTATGGTTGATAACATTAAAAAGCTATTATATTAACAAGTAACAAAGTATCTTATTATAAATATACATTTTATATTACACTGTATAAAATATCATAGATGTGTTTATTTTGTAGTAGTAGTTGTAACTTGGCTATTTGCTATATTCATGTGTAAGGTAGTGGCAGTGTTAACGCTTTAATTCTAATTATATAATTAATAATTACTAACCTGTTCCTTGGTAGTACTTTGTGCAGTTTCCATATTTTATGTCCTCTTGTTTGATGTCGAACTGAGGGAGAGCAATCTCATCCATCTGAACTGGGTCAGACTGCCACATGAACACAAGATCACTGGTGGTATAGCCAACTAAAACATAAAAATGAAAATATTGATATATTATTTATGATATATTAATGATGATTGTTTTGTGATTTCTGATAGATTTTTTTAATCAGTTTTTGTTTTGTCTTTTTCGCAGCCTTTTCTTTTTTCTGCATCACTACATACTCGTATACTTTGCATGAAATATTGCATTCAACAGAAAAATATTTTCATTCTATTACTGTATATTCATTAAAAATCTGATTTGATACAGAAAAAAGTCATTCAATTGGATGAATGACTTTATTCAAATTGATTGAGGATTTGTTTTTTATTAATTTTTTTGTTAGGATGAAAAAAAAAAACAAAAAACTGCCAACCAGTAGAGGCCTTTAGGATTGAAGATGTTATATTAGAACAAATGTTTTATCAGGAAGGAACTGCAGTGCACATCTTTGTTAGGCTTCACAATAGAAAGAATACACACAACACAGTTTTGGCAAGACACACCAACACAGCTGTTTTGCCTCAGTTTTTCCACTCTCATCTACAGAGCTTTTTCACTGTACACTACCTTCCCAGAACCAGCAGACTGACAAATTTAGTGCCAAGTTGGTGGACATAGTGAAGAATTTAGCAGCTTAAGAGCCGGATTTTTCTCTCAGTTGTTAGTGGAAACCAAAATATAGTTAAAAGGAGAATGAATATTGGACATTTTGTCAGGTGTACACAAACACCACTCCAAATAAAAGATAATATTGCTCTCTGTCTACTGATTGTGTAAATATTCAAGTGTTTGTTGACATGCCAACTTTTCAAGATAATAATGTGTCGACGTTGTGTTCCAAGAGTGGCCAAAAAAAGAAATTAATGCTGCTAAAATCAACACATTCTGCAACACCATGGCCATATTAACCTGCTTGTGATGCCTATCATGAAAATGAGCTGCTGCTGGGTCCCATTTAACCCCCCATTACTTCCACTCTTTGTTTACTATATAGTTCTGTCTATGCTGGATGCTGCCTACTCCCCCAGATTCAATTTGGTTAGACACGTGAACTTAGGGATATGCAACATCAAACACAAAACTGAAATAATGAACATTAGTAGCTCACACAAAAAAACTGGAAATAGTGTTGGCTTTTTGTTCACTTTTACTTTGGTTAAAACTGTTTCAATAAGAGCCATGATCTGGCTATTTAACAATTACTAACACAACAAAATACATTTTAAAAATCAAAAATTTGAAGCAGAGGTCCAAAAATAATACTGATATCCTCTCTTTCTATCGTTTTTTAAATTTTATTCTAAAACATTATGACACAGAAAGCAAGATAAAAATGATCTGACTACAGTTCATTTCTCACACTCATTCATCTTCAAAATCTTTTTTTACTCTAATATGCTGACACTCCTTTCTAGTGTCACCGATTCTCACACCCGCTTTGCAGCATTCATGCAAGGTACAAAGTGCCAGCAAAGTGGCAGAATGACATTAGTCGCTATTGTAAGTCCTGCATACTGTCCTGTTTTTAAGATAAATGTACTGTTCATGAGACAAAATCTCATTCTCAGAGAAACACTGAAGTGCAGATGATTTATTGGAAGATGACTGTAAAAAGCCATTATCTCTTCTGTCTGACAGGGAAGTTAACTTCACTGTTTACATAATTTCTGCTAAAGTAATCAAATGGATTTACACTGGCTTGTAGAATGTTAACAGTTAACTGTAATACTTGTCAAAAGCTGTTTCATTGGCTGTAATTATTCAACACTGTGTGTTGAATGATGCTGGAGTTGAACAGTCTGACAGCTGCTGGAATGAAGGACCTGCGGTAGCATTCCTTCTTGCACAGTAGACGCAATAGTCTGCTGCTGAGGGAGCTGCTTAAGGCCCTCCTCATCTCATGCAGGGGCTGATAGAGGTTGTCCAGCACATCCAACAATGGCTGTATCATTGGAGAACTTCTGGAAATGACAGCTGTTAGTGTTGTTTCTGAAGTCCTATGTGTACAGGGTGAACAGGAAAGGAGAGAGCACTGTACCCTGATGAGCCACCATCCAGGGTTTGTTATTTGGGAAACACCATACCATGTTTTGGTTAAAGCTCGTAATAAGCAGGTGCCTAGCCACGATTGTATGAATATGTGTGTGTGTGTGTGTGTGTGTGTGTGTGTGTGTGTGTGTGTGTGTGTGTGTGAGTGTATACTCACAGCTCTCCAGCTGCATCTTACACAGCTGTGTGTCCATTGGGAAGAGTGTAAGATCTAAGGGACAAGACAGTGTCACCGATAGCCTGCATACAGAAATACATATATACAAGGTTTATGAGGGGACAGAACAAAGCAACCCCATTTAAAAATATTACTTTTTGAATTTAAAATGCATCGCTTGTCTACTCTATTAACAATCCTTCCTTTATATATTCTATATTCCAGTTTAGAACCCCAGGTCCGTCTAAGCACTCTGATAGAAGAAGATATAGAGGGACACAAAGATATATCAAAATAAAAAATTGTGAAAAGTATTACTTCTTATGTGTAATCTCCAGGTCATTCAACAGAAAATCTTAATGTTTCCAATTCTGAACAAATCTTCTCAACACTACTGCAGTTTGGTTTGTAGGCACAAAGCAAACAGCCTGTAGCACTAAGTGGTTCTGGGAGGCTTTACTTAGGCATGCTGAGCTAAATGATAATGTCGGAATGCTGACATACTCACAATGACAATACTTGAATGCTAATGCTAAGCAGGTTAAATGTTTATCAATATTTTCCATCTCCAGATAGTGTGTTTTGATGCTAATTAGTGCTAAACACAAAGTGCAGCTGAGGCAGATGGGAATGTCATTCATTTTGCAAGTATTTATCCTGGACAGTTTGAATTTTTGACTGGATGAAGGCACTATATTAAAAGTTTAAGAGAATCTGCGTGCCAAACTTCAAGCAATCCATGTAATGGTTGTAAAGATATTCCAGTCTGGACTGAGGTGGTTGATACCAGTGGTTGAGTGCAAAAGCAGAGGCTCTGTTGTTGGTGGTCCAGGTCAAAAAGCACTATACTTCAGTGTGATAGAAATATAATTTAAAAGTCACAGAAAAGTCATTACGACTTTTACTTTTTGTGGTTAATTCAAACTATATTTGACATATACTTTTAAAAAAGTTTACTTCTAAATCAATCTCATTAAGTTCTACTTAAATGTATTAAAAACTAATATACCAATTCTACACTACTTAAAGCAGTATTTAAAAATACTTAAGTGTACTTTATTGTAAGCGCATTATAGATTGTACACAAGTGTACTTTTAAAAAAGTGCACTAAACTATAAATACTTTTGATAGTAATAAAGTATACTTATTTTGAAGTTTGAAGTAATTGTAGTGTAAGTGTGTTTTGAATGCCCATGAATCATGCTTTTCACTGGTGTACTTCAGTACACTTAAAGTTTGTAAAAATCTGTGCAAAATATAGCATAGTATTTACACTTCAAGTATACTCAAGTATTACTAGTATTACAAGTATACATTAAGACACCAAAAATAGCACAAAGTGTACTTACTACATTCTTCAAAAAGTAGAATTTAAGTATATATCATTTTCACCTGGGAGTGCTTGCTATTTAGAGTGGAAAGGAGCAGGTCATGGGTCCTGAAGATTGATAACCAAGTGCTTGCTCAAGGGGGAATTGTTGGGTTTCTGTAAATTTTGTATGATCCTGACCTGCTCTTTATGGAAAGTGTCCTGAGAGATCTTCTGTTGTGATTTGGTACTATACAAATTCAATTCAATTAAATTGATTAAAAAAAAAGATGAAAAATTTGTATGCGTACCTCATACTGATCAAGACATCCCCATTCCTGAAGATGAAGAGCAGAATGTTGTCCTGTGTGACATCATGGAAGTTTGCATTTTTCTCATTCGCAAAGAAAAGGTCTGGTTTCCACAAACATTGGAACATGTTGGGGTCAACAGTCAGTGCCTCACTCTTGAAATCAGTGGGAAGTCGTAGACGAGGGTCATTCCATCTCTGACGAAGAAATATATTTATTCTGTAGTCCTGTAAAGAGAGACATAAACTTAATAATTGTCGCCACGTTGACACCTTGACTATCTCTAGCACTAGTGCTATTACTACACTGCTAATATTATATTAATATTTTTGTTGATGGCCAGTCAAGAGAAATCATGAAAAGAAATTCAGAAATTGGAACAAAAGAAAATTAAAAAAATCAACATTAATTGTTTGTGGTGTGCATATGTGTCACCATAGTGGTCTCCTGAATGGACCCAAAGCTGTTGATGAAGATGTTCACTTTGGATTCAACTGGGATACCTGAAACACACATAGACAAACTTAAAGCAATATGACTGCAGATTATTTTATTCCATGTAAAACAGGGAATTGACTTGTAAATATGTAATTTCTGATAAGATGTTGATGAACTACTGTATATATGGGGAATATGGAGACAGTTAATCCATACTTATTTCTGACTCGGACATATTCTTGCAACTACATTTACAGTATTTATTGTGTTCCCTATCTTAGCTTTTGGAGCTTATAGAAAATATTAATGTGTAAAATCTGCAGCAACAACACACAGCATTCTCCTGCAGTTAATGTCACCATGACAACGTCTATGATGGGAAAGTAAATAAATAAAAAAAATAAATAAATAAATTAAAAAAAAATAAAAATAATAATAATAATAATAATAATAATAATAATAATAATAATAATAATATAGGGCCCTTGGTATTTTTTGAGATTCTTGTGTTCCTTCTTCTTGATGTTGCTGTCACTCAGGATCACAATGTCTATCATGAATCCATCTGTCTACCACTACTAGATCAAGATCAAGATCAATATTCCTTTATTTGTCCCGCGAGGGGAAATTCCAGAATACAGCAGCATCAGTAAAGATTAATAGAAGAAGTGCATGCAAATTAGAAACAAAAACAGTATATACAAAAGAGTGAGGATTTAAATAAAAATAAAAAGAAAGAAATTGTAAAAAAAATTTTAAGAAATTGTAGATCGTATTTACAGACTGTTATGTACATGTTTTCAGGGTTCTAAATTAACACCCGCCAACCCGCCAAATGCGGGTTAAAATTCATATTG